>NC_048904.1:459352-541310 GCF_011077185.1 Oxyura jamaicensis | reverse complement strand
CCCCCCCCCCCCCCCCCCTTTATTTTTTTGTCTTAAACCAAGAAAGAACAAAATAAAACCTCTGGTAAACATTGCCACCTAATATACATTGGGCACAGGCATTAGAATATTATTTTATCGCTGATTTATAGTTTTTGAGCATTCATGTTATGACAAGGACTGTTATGACCTTCTTAACCCTCAACGATTTATATTCTTATCTGATAGAAAATGAGTTCCTGTGTTGTTTTGTCAACATGCAACTTTTACCTGTGTAAACTGCTGTGTCCCTGTACCATGATTTACATGAAAAAGCATAGCACTCCATTCTTTCTGTACTTCACAAAGTGCATATATTCCCAGAGCGTAAGACAGACATTATTTCTATTTGGAAAAACAACATCCTTACAGATAAATGTCTTTCCTATGGGACACTCTGTCAATAAACAGCAAGTGCTAATCTTTTGGGGGACAGTCTCAGGAATGCTTCTTAAATGTTCGAGGGATTAAATTAAATCTCATGCACTGACAGGCTTCAGAACTACAGCAAACCAAGTTTTTGAAAGACAATTACTTTCATTATCCAGATTAAGGTACTGTACACTAGAATATGCAAGAAAATTAAATAATCTGAGAAAGTGTCCCATGCTATAACAACTTGCCTTTAGAGATACGCATTAAAATGCAGGACTTTAAAACATAACTAAATATATCAGAGACTTCCTGGGCCCAGCTAATGAAATTGTAAAACCATATCACTTAAACAACTTAGCTTTGTATATCTTTTTCTCTCTTGAAAAATTCTGAGTTTTCAATAACTTAGACAACAAATGCTTTGCAACGCTGGCATTTTAACACCAGCATTTTTAATTCTAAAACTCATTTTGCTAAATTCTAAGCTTCTCTGGACAGAACTCTGTGAAATTTGTTTCATATTACAACAAACATCACGTCTGTTCCAGTGAAGTAGATCAATAAAATTAGTTTCATTTAAAATTGAAACACAGGGAAGGAAACTAAACTTTTGCATATATCATTTTCATTAAAAAAAAAAAAAAAAACTTAACATTTTAGGAAAATAAATTATATTGAGTAATTTCCAAATCATAACATTGTATGATAAACAGTTAATGGAATTAAAAGAAAAGAAGTGTTTTAATAAACAAAAGTATTCCTCCAACACAAGCAGTATTATTTTAGTATATATAGTATTATAGTGTTATTTAGTATAACAGTATTTATTTTCAGATGGTAGCTGCTCCCTCCTGGACAGACATACGTAACAGAAGACAAAACAAACTCATAGTTACATAAAAATACTACTACTGAAAGTACAATAGACATATGAATAGTTCTTGGAAAGCACTATATATTTGCTGTCAGAATTTTTTACCCAATGATGTGTAGTTATTAAATATCATGTTAGTCATAGTATTTCAAAAACTACATTAATAAGTTCAAAAGCAACTATTTGAATTTTCACCCTGGGCAGGGGTGTGTGTGGGACCTTTGGTTCCATAGTTTTCCAATGACATTCATGATATGACCCAAACATATTTATTCATTTTCAGTATGATTTCAATTAACAAAATGAGCTTATTGAGGAGACATCTTTGCTTCAACAGTTTGACAATGCAGACCTATCAAAAAGAGACGACCCAAAAAGTGTTTCTGTATTGCTACCTTCCACTTGGGTTTTTCCTTTTAAATAGGTAAACAGACAGTAGACAGATAAGTATTTTTATTATATAAGTATTTATTTCAAAAGTCAAAATACATAGACATGTAGGTTCCAAACATTAAAATGAATGTGATATTGAGAAGTTATAATATAAAAATCCTTAAAACATTAAAAAAAAAAAAAATGCTGCTTGCAACTTATTTTCTAAAGTACAAATTCTGCACTAATCTTTGGTTTTACCAAGGTAATTGGAAAAAAGGCTTGCTAACGTTATCATTACATGCTAAAATACTCTTGGATTTCATAAGCAGCTTCAATAACTATCAAACTTCTTGATTATTTTTCAATAGAATAAAGCTTCCTTTTACTGTCTTCCAAATTTATGTTCTCCAAATTGGAGTAACAGTCCCATTGTGATAACTTCAGATTACAAAATATCACATGGATCAATAGTTTCTTTTAGCTTTATATTTCTTCATTATTTTGTCCCACAAGGTATTTCCTTAAACATCAGAGATCTTAGCCCAAAGACCTGTTCAGTCCTACATTCTCAATATGATAGTGAATTACTAAATCAGACACAGCAATGGTATTTCTAGTAAAGTTGTCCATAGCTTTTTAGCTTACATCATTTGACACAGAAATAAAAAGTAGTAATAATAAAAAAGAACCCAGTCAAGTTTCCAGATAATCACTTTAGGTGATAAGTTTGGAGAAGGTAGCACATTTCCAGCCTTGGTTAGGGTGGTACCCAAGGAGAAAGCCTCCAAATCAATGGGTTTGTAAGGTTTTCATGAATGATTGATCAGTCTGAATAGTTCTTTCACTTCCTTAACACTACCTTCAGAACTACAGCTCAAAGTAACAAAGCACAGCTGCACAGTGACCATCCCAAAAAAGCTAATGAATCACACGGTGCTTCAGCCATCAGCTCTCACAGTAACCTGAAGAGCAATAGAGAAGTGGCATAATCTGGTAATTACCCTGGTGCTACCTTCCCCACGCGCACAATCCAGGCAGGAAAGTAAATAAATAATACATCAGAATTTTGCTCTGCTTCCCAAGCTTAAACTGAAAAGATACAAAACCATTATAAGAAACCAGAAAAAAAATATTATCAGAATATTTCTTCCTGAAGTACACTTGTTTGTTTTTTTTTTCCCTCCAGTGCTGATATTTCTACAGAACATATTTTCTGCATCTCATGAACTCATCAATTTTTTCCATTAGGATTACACAGATGATCAGATTAACATTGTGGTTTGAAAATTTATTGTGGTTATTTGTTATTTTTATAACATCAAATACTTGTTTAAACCACATATATAATATTATGAACCACGCAGTGCCCATTTTACCTAATGTCACCTTCCCTTTTGCTTTGTCTGAAGTTGCCAGTTTTCATGCCACCTTGACTTTAACAAAGCATAAAGTGCTTTGGGCCAGGAACTGTATTTAAGCAAAATAAGGCTTCGAATTTTGTGTCTTCCTATAAACATTGCAATATAGAATACTACATCATTCCAGAAATTAAACCAAATCATGTGACATGGCATTTTTCTTTGTGAAATCAATTCACCATTGTTTTTTCTCTAAATGTTGTTAGATGTTATTGTACCTTTTATTGCATTAATGCATATAGTACCTTTTTAAAAGTTTTGTATAAAAAGATCCAATAAAATAATGCAAGCCAATAACTTAGCTTTCTCTAGCTAGATACACCTTTCTCTACACTTCCAAAGTAATAAATTTATACAAAATTGACAATGCCAACCAAGAACTCATGGAGAAACTATACCCCATGGATTTATGCTGTCTCTTGCAATAAATGCTGATGTGTTAAGCCAGCCAAGGTTACCATGTCATAAAGAATGTCAAGTCTTGGGATGACATACTAAGTACTACTGATTTTGTTAGGCAAGGCTCCATGTAAAGACAGTTGTGAAAGACTGCATGAGAATTTGATGTCTGCCTCACTTAGTAGCTAGAATAAACTCTTTAAAAATAAGCATTGTGAATAAGCTGAAACTCTGAGCTAAAGTGAAGAATGCTTGCTTGGCACTCATGACCACTTCCATTCCAGCACTATCCAAGATTTTATGAAAGTATTCATTTATATTTTTCTCTCCGATTTCTTGTTAACCTGCAAAAACTGACACTAACATACTAAAGAAAGGATTCAGATGCAAACTGCAAGTTAACCCACATAAAAAGGTAATGGAAAAACAAATTGATATAATCAAGACACGTATTACTTATTTGCACCGGGCATGAAATAACACCTAAAGAAGGCAAATCAGTTTTTGTTTGTTCACAAGGAACAACAATGAAGCTGTGTACAATTACAATAGTGTCAACAGGACATCAGGTAAGATTATCATCTGCATGCACTGATAATACATAATAATACATTTCTTTTTTTTTTTTAATACATTATACATTTTAATACGTTTTCTTTTTTTTTCTTCTGGCAATTAGAGGTTTTTTTTCCAGCAGATGCTGAAAAAATGGTGAGTAATATCTGGTTCAGGTCTGTGGGTCAAAAATCTACATTTTTTTTCTATAAATGTAGACCACCCGGAATGTTATCATGGGCAGCTTAATTATGCCTATTACATGGCTCCTGCCCTGGCTTCTTATCGTGACAGACAATACAGAGTATATTGAACAAATAATAATGAAAATATATGAAACTGTTAGTTCTCAACAACCAGAACAAACCAAATTAGAGTACCTTTTGGAAAGGGGATTTCTTGGTAAAATTATTTTTAGTAAAATTATATACTTAGGAGGGTACTCAAAAATTATTCACACATTAACCAGAATTTTCCAAGTAGGTAAAAACAGAATTTTCCAAGTAGGTAAAAAAATTCTTTCTTGTTATTAGTAGTACTCCATAGGTCCTTAGAGACCTTTTCTCCCATAGTTTAACTTCCAGAGAATTCTTCCAGGACTTCTCATGTGAGCAACCCAGGTCCGTTCCTTCCCATTTTGGTAGCAATTGGAATAGACTTTTTTCCCATTCACCCCAGACAGCACCCTAAACACTCTTCCCTTATGACAATCTCACATGGCTAAAATTTTCATATATAATTTTTTCTACTCTTAAATATGTCTTTTAAGAGGAAAAAAAAAAAAAAAAGAAATAAGCATCAATGAAGTCCAGACAATGATTTCTAACAGCTTTTACCATTCACCAATGAAAAAAATAACTGAAGTGTCCCTTAAGTCCCCAGTACTTAATTCTGGAAGGGCAAAACTGAAGAACTCATTTATTTACAACTGTTTTGTGAGGCTTGCTTATACCAAATCTCTGTGCTAACGAGCAACTGATCAAGAAACAAGCAGCTTAGTTCTATATGTTCACTTCATCTGTCCATCCATCTTACAGTCCACACATAACAATCACCAATCATAATATGGTTGTAAAGATGCAAAGAAAAGGAATATGATTAATGAAGACATGAAAGTTAGATTGCTATCAAGCTTCTGAACTGATGTTACAGAGTAATTACACTTTCCTGAAGTAGCCTGAAGAAGGCAAGTAATCCAGTAGTAGAATCAAGAGATGTATTCGCCTAATGGGTATGTATTTCCCATGTCATTATATGCTCTTTATGATTAAGTTCCTCAATCTGTTGACCAGATGTAGTATCAACCAAATACTAGTAAAAGAATTAAAATTGTACAGAGGCATAAAGCATCATTACAATATACAGTTTTTTTTAAAAAATAAAAAATAAAAATCCATAGGATTGGAAGTTTACCAAATTAAAAAATAAAAATATTTAAGTCCTTTAATTTGGGAGAGAAAATAAGGAATAAAGAAGGAAAAGAACCTATGAACTGTTGATCACTAAGAGAAAATGTATATAATTTACTCAGTTTATGCAGCCATGCTGTCTGGACAGTATCTCTAATAAAGGATTATTACATGTGAACACACAAAAAAGTCTTTATTCTGTAATCAGAAACATCAGCCTATCTCATGTTGATCTGAATACAGAAACTGACAGCATCCTACTGCATCAAGGAACAGAAGCAAAAGTGGTAGAACATACTCAGTGCAACTGTAATTGGGGGGTCAAAGGATGAAATTATTTTCTTCCTCCAATACAAATATTTTTAGTATTATTATTGCACAATTGCTGCAGGAAATACTTCATCCTCTTTACTTACTGTGTGATTCTAGATCTCTCCCATAATACAGGATTCAAATGTACTGGTACAGGAAGGATTCAGAGAAAACAAGCCTTAAGAACAAAGTAGGTGATTTTTCATTAAGAGAAAAGAAAGCTCTCCGAGGGCTGTTTAGGGAAGAGGTCTGCCCTCAAGTCAGCTGATACTTTTACAGGGCTATAAAAGCTGGTCATTGGGCAAACTGCACCAAGAGAGGAGAAGGCTGTCACACAAAAAGGAGCTCCTGAACTCAAAGCTTGGCTTCTGTTGCCAGACTCCAGCTGAGAAAGAGCTGGAACTTAATGCTAAAATTAACCTTCACCAGGAAGCTGGCCAAAAGAAGCCTGGGCTGATAATATCCACTTGTGTATCTGGAAATACTCAGTCTCTGTCTCCGTCTCTTCAGGGACCAATAAATTCTCAGAACAAAACAGCTTGACTCTTGGACTCTTCCAAGCAGTACTCACAGTCTTGTCAGACATCCATTGAAAAGTTTTTGCTCTCATTATACGTATTTATTGTGATATAATTCAAAATGGAATAGGTATTTTCCAGATAGTAAAGACAATAATACAAAATTGACATAATTTCAGCACATAATTCAGTTACAATACACAAAGAGGTGGACACTCATTCTTAACAAGCTAATGCTTCTTGTAACAACTATTCGTGGGCAGATTTTCAGATTGGGTTGGGTATGAATTCCTATAGCTCACAACATTTTACATGCTACAGGGTAATGGCGAACTGTAGATTTTTTATTTATTTATTTTAAGCATAGTCTATTAATTATCTTTTGAAGTCTACCCAATTGCGTATTCAGAGCGCCTGAAAATATTATGGATATTATTTCTTCAACCTAGAAAAACAAGACCTTTCTGATCAATCACATATTTCAGGTCTTTGAAGATGTCTAACAATTTGTTTTGTCAGTTTTGCATTATTTAGTGTAGCTGCATATAAAATAGAAAATGTTCACTTATGTAAGAATTTTTCAAGATGATTTTCCATTGAAAACTTGCATTATGCAAAATGCAAATGATAGAAGCTGGCTTGAATATGCTTTACCATAAATTGAATGTAGAAAAAAGCTGCTTTGGCACACTCATAGTTTTAGTACAAATCATTTAAGATGATACAAATTGAAAGGTATATCATCACTGTTAGTCTTGCAATTCCTATAATATCTTTATCATTTGGGAAGACTTGGGTGCCTCTGCCCAAATTAAAGAATTACAGTTCTCATAAAGTTAATGGAAGAGAGATATAGAAGATAAGCTGTATAGACAACTTCCCTGTTGGGCAACAGGGAATACTGAAAAGGGAAGCTACAAATGAAAGTAAGAATAGCCACCTCAAGAGGAAGCTGCAGAAAAGAGAGCAAGAGCCAGTCAGATGGTAGTATGAAAATATTCCAGAGTGAATACATCACAGATGCATATGCTGTGTGCATTATTTTAAAACACACAAATATGTGAATTGAAGTATATATAAAATAAAACAATAACTTGAGCTTTAAAATAGAAGATCAATCTGTTCTGAAAGCAGATTTAGGTTTTGCTTTCCCAAGTATAACAACAATGAAACTAAGAGGCTTTCTACCTCATTTTAAATAAAAGTATTTCACTTTACAACTTGTTATTAAAGTCAATGCAGTTATTGAAGAACAGTGTAGTATTGATAAATTTATGCAAGCATTCATCAATGGAATAAAAAAGGGACTAAAACAGAAAAAAAAAAAAAAAAAAGTCTTCATCAGCAAAAGACTAAACAGTTCAGAAAAAAACAACAGAATGAATGATTTACCATAACTTATCCTGAGTTACGATTTTACATATTTAGGAAAATTAGGAAAACACAGACATCCATATAAAGCTTTTTTTTTTTTTTTTCAGTAAAGAAAAGAGACATTATCTAGAGTTCTCCTAAGTAACAGCTAGATAAACTGTACTTCATTTCAAAGTGAAAAGGTTGAGTAAATTGTGAGGTAGGGAGGCAAGAAGCCTTTTTAGAGCACCCTGCATAAGCTTTAATCCCCAGAGAAAATGCATTGCTTTCCTTCACTGTACGAATCTCTGTTGGATCCTGTTTGCGGCCAGTGAAATGGACTATGATACCCTAAGATCCTTTCCTGAACCATGGCCTATATTACCTAACATCAAAAAACCTATGGTAACTGGATTTCGCTTGCCATTTGAAGACTATCTACTCACTTAACAGCTCTCTTTGGCAATCTGATTTCATGCTACTTACAAGTTTTACACCGTTCAAATATAATTGTTCTTCTTTTATAATATTCATAACCTCAGAATATTAGAGTAAAAAACTAAGCATGATTAGTTTTAGCCAGATACCTTTCACTGTCAAGTATATTAACTATTCTTTTTGTCTTACCCCTTCACATTTACATCATTCTTCTTACAATGAGATGTCAGAAATATAAGTGTCTTTCAGATGTGATAACCAAACAGCCATCTAAAGAGAGTTTATTATCCTATGTTCTGCTACCCAGTTTTTCTACAGACTGTGTTGGCAATTTTTTCTACCACATCCCATTGCAAATACTCTTGTAACATGTTATTTATCATTCATTCAGCCTCCTGGATGTAACACACTTCAAATTCTGTTTTCAGGATAGTCCTTTCACCATTTGCAATTACACATTTTTTTCTAATATTGAAAAATATTTTCTAAATTAAAATACTGAAGAGGAATATCTCTGATAAAAAATTGTCTTTTCATTCCAAGCCTCCTAATCTTCACTGCAGTTGTCCGTTTATCAATTTTCATACTTCTTAAATCAACTCCAATCTTCGAGCAGTATTTGGAAACTATCTGATTACCTGCAAGACTTTTCATTTTTAATATTTTTCTCTTATGTTCATTCTTTTCATTTTCACTCCAGAAATATAGTTTGTAATAAAATACCTCTAACCTTGACAGTCACTGTTCTGCTATCATTCCTGCTAGGTGAACAATCCAACTGAAGAATTGCCACCAAATTGAAACTATACCATAATCAAGAAATCTTCCAGTTTTTCGATTCTATTTTTCATATACTTTTTATTTATGTACATACGTATCACAATACTTTTTGAATTTCTGTATTGGTTTTGCTAACATCTCTATATATTTCCATTTATGTTTAGGGTTACCATTTAAATCACTAGGCTGAGTGAAAGAAAATACCTTTATTTCCTTTCCTTCTAAGTTTAAAAATAAGTATTTAACATGTCTTGTAAGCTTTGAACTCAATAAAACTCTCATCTAAATAATTCCTATAGTTCCGATTCCAACAGAAAGCTACGAAAGATATGAAAGTATAAAAAAAAGCACAAAAAATGCACGTATAAACATCACACTGTTCTACAGGCCACTGTAATTCAGACCACATACAATTGGAAGTATAGCAAATGTCTAACATTTACTGCAGCATACTAATTTTGTTAAAGGTCTCTGGCCATAAATTACATTTTAATAGTGATTATATATCTCCTTATAGTAATTGTATCATAACATTTTGTTTTTACATAAAACTATATGATGACATTAAACATATTTGGTATAATAACTAAATGTACACATAAATAATTTGCTTGAGAGAAGATACGTATATGTTCCAGAACATACAGAAATCTCAGTATTCTTCCTTTAATTCTAAATTTAGAATTGATTGGAGAGAATTTATGAACCACAGGCATTTCACACCTGAAGTGAAACAAAAGGTACAACAAGTACAGTGCTTTAAAACCTCTGTCAGTTTAATTACATACCTTTACCTATATCCTTAGAAGTTATTTCAGGGTTTTCTATTTCCCAGTTTTCCTGTAAAAATATTATAAATAAAGGATCTAGCACATCACAATAATACAGCAACAATGACAGAGGAAATATCTTAAACTTCAGACTTCCTTACTCTCAGATTAAGGAAGAAGAGGGCAGACAAATTGAAGGGGGAAAAGGGAAGAAGTAAAAATTGTAAATACTAATAAATTAAAAAAAAAAAAAAAAAAAAAAACTTTACATTGAAAGTGAAAATAACTGAAGGTCTGCCCCCTAGCTGCTATAAACAATAGCTATGTCTTAAAATACAGCTGAGTTGATTTGTACTAGAAGAGTATTCCTGCCCTCAGAAATTGCATTCAAAAGCTTGCAACAAAGAATAAAATTTCACATGGAACTATTTTATATGAGTTTCTTTACGTTCCAGAGGTAAAAAAAAAAAAAAAAAAAAAAAAAAAAAAAAAAAGCTTAAGCAGTCAGGAGTTAATCAGAACTAACGAACTAACAAAACCATTTCCATTGGAAAGTTACCTTATAGCTCAACTGGATACAGAGGGCATCCATGTTCATATATATCTGGGACAATGTAATGACTTTATGTGAAAGAAAAGTTTTGCAGAATGGTAACATTGCTCCCTTCTCCCTTCTTTTAAAGATGTCTTTTCTTAATCATTTTAAATTAGCATATGGTACATAGGCTTATATCAAGAGCTGAAGTGCTCAAAATGCTGTTCATCAGGGAACTAAGATTCTTGTTAATATGAGATGTAATCTAATATTTGCACTTATAGCAGCACTAAGGACAATGCACATATTAAATTTCACCATTAGTTACTGCAGGCCAGACAGACTTTCTATGTATAAACTATCGAAGCACCACTAAACTTAAACTGAAATGTTAAACGCAGAAACTTAGATGTCTTTAATCAACATCTGCTGAACAGTTTAGATTTTCTATAGCAGCAATGGTAACACAGCTATGCTTTAATATAGCTGTCTGAATGTCTTTCACTGAACTTCCTTTTCCATATGTCCTTCTAAATAATAATAATAATAATAATAATGGTTGGTTTGTATGCTTAACACAGCCTGATTCAAATATTATCAAATTTGTTGTGTTTTTTTTTGTTGTTGTTTGTTTTTTAAGTAGCAAAATGATTATATAATAAACCTATGACACAAAAATGATTTTTCCCAACCCAGTTTTTCATTAGGCCATCAATGCTTGGGATTTATTAATTTCTGTACCCCTCATTATTTATTCACCTTTCTTCTTTTTTATTAATATTTTATTGTAAAATTCTTGATGAAAAGATCCATGGAGGACTCTCATTGCCCCTTTGGCAAATTTTGGAGAATTAATTTTAATATCCTGAATTTTAGGTCATCTGCTATTGCAAGGTCTGTGATATTGACCTCATACTACACTAAAACTGACAGAGTATTTTGTAATATTTTATTTCCGCAGAATATTTCTTCACTTAATATGCCAGAAGTTTAAAATTTTATCTTAAAGAATTACATAGGAAGGTGGGAAGTTTCAGCAAATGCCATATGCAGTTGCCTCTCCCACAGCGCTAAGCCCTTGTAGTTCCATGTTCACTACTGTTCACTACTGAAGCGTGCACTCTCCTCAGTTTGCAAGTTTGCAAGACACTAAATAAGATCTTCAGAAAATGGTGTGTTAGGAGTTTTCAGTTAAGAACAGTTTTAAGTACTGTAGATTACGGTTATATCAAAATGTATTACATTAACTACCTTTGTAGTTTTGCAAGCACTAGAGTTATTACAGGAGTTCATTTTTGTCAGGCTTTCTCCCCAAGAACATGCATTTAACTTTCACTATAAAAATCTTTCTTGACCAATCCATATTGCTCACTACAAGTCTGACAACACTTCAATATTCAGTGTCTAACATTCAGAAAATGACACATACTAGTAATGGTCCAGACTTTATGAATGGCTGAATAATGACCAGCTCAATGCCAAAAAACTATCTGACACAAGGAAGTGTATTCCAGAACTAAGCATATAGAAAGTTTTTCTACTTCTCTATTCAGATAATTTTAATGTTAACATTAATACAAAAAGTTAATCAGGTAGTCTATGGACAGTACTGCAATCCATACATTTCAAACATAGGCTGAATTGTATTATTTTACCTAAAACAACCATATACAAAAATTACTAAAAAAAAGTGCTAACAGTGAAATTAGCTGCACACATGAAATATCATGAAAGAAATCACGTTTTGTAAATCTAACACTATTTACCAGAGTAGCTCTCAGGGCTTATTCACTTTGACGATCTCTTTTGCAACTAAATTAGCAAACTCCTGTTTTGTATTACCTTCCTATGTAGTCTAGATTTTATACTTTGATGTTCTTCACATTTGTACAACTGTTTACTGTCACATCCACCTCATGACAGGCAAAAAGTTCCAAGCTCTCAAAAGTCATGATTTTTTTTTTTTTAATTATTTGAATCAAGCTATTTATAGCTCCCTTGACAGCCGTAAGAAAAAATCAGACTTAACCATAGATTAAGATTTTGGGATAGGTCACAGCAGGTATTTCACTTGAATTTGAAATCAACTTTTACATACTCTCAGTGCCATCTATCAGCAAACAGCTGCTATAAGACAAATAGTTTAAAAATTTGGATGATCCTTCAACAGCTTCTCGCCCTCACTTAGGATTAGCAACAGGCACTACAGAGCACCAAATAGAAGTTCCTTTGGTGTACAATCACTTTAACATGGGATTAAACAGAGCAATAGGGACTCTCAGCCTGTCTGGGGACATGAAGGAAGATTTCTGCTGTCAAATCAAGGCACCTCTTGTGCAGTAAATCTAATGGGTCTTTTTTTTTTTTCCCCCTCCCGGATACATAAAGATTACACTAGCATAATTACCTTTAGTAGATTTACTGCAGATTTATACCTAAGTAATATTTTTCCACATATAAAAGACTAAACAATTTTATGCCATTTTTCTTTTTACTTTCCAAGAACTGCCTTACTCCATTCTCTTTATTTCACTTTGATCTTAGCACTGTGCCTGGTTTGGCGTTAAAAATTGAAGTCAGGTGTGCTAGAAGGAAGTGAATTAGATTCAGATTCCATTCTGAAGCTGAATTTATTCTACTCTTATTCAAACATACCATTGCTGATTCTACCACCAAGAAATACATACTACTTGGCAACAATAAAATTATCAAAGCAATCTGACCAAATTGGCACTACTAGCCCTGGCTACATCTGGTAACAATAATATGAAGGCAGAAGTATGAAGATAACAATTCTCATTTATCGTTACCTTAAACTTATCTGCATGTGTACTCTTAAGTCTTTGAACTCTGTGCTTTCAAAAAGCCAGTAAGAGCTCCACTCAAAAGTGAGGGGTGATGCTTTTCCAAAAGTGATAAAGTATCCAATTTAGTAAGGTATTAGAGTCTCTAGTCACAGATTGCTCAGCCACACAGACAGCAATGGGATACCACCAGGAAAGCATGACTGCCAACATCAAGAAGCTCTAACAATGCAGAAATTAAGGTGTTTGGTTGTATTCCAACAAAAGAATAGAAATTTTATATACTACAAAATTGGAAAAAACAACCACTTTTTTATATTAGGAAATGACTCTTTTTATTTCCAGATATAAAAATGTAGATATACATATATATATATATATATAAGGTAATAAGGTATATATATGTATATAAGGTTAAGCTGCAGATCAACTATAATTGCGAGGAGGTGAGCAAGAGCAGCAGAATTTACTTTCTTTTTTTTCAAATGGTCAGGATGGTTTATTGCAATAATAAGTTATTAAACAAGGATACTCTTAAGAATATTTCAGGCATCAGACTGACAAAAACAATCTCCATCCATGCCTCTAAATCATACATTAAAAGTATCACTTTCAAATCACTCAAGATTTAAAACTGTGTTCTTGTAGCTTTTAGTGTAAATAATTAACAAGTTGATGAACTCATTTTCTTAGGAAGTATTGCATATAAATAACTGAGTTGCAATTTTCTAGAAATTGTTAGCTTAAAATATGCTAAAGATGAATAAGGAACATTATTAAAAATGTAGTCAAAACATGCTTGCAACAGTGCACTATAACCATGATACAGGGTTGTACTGACCATTTATTTAGATTCAAAACTTGCATGTTGCACATAGGCAATACTAGTAAAAGTTGAACTGTCCGGTATTTAGTTTTTATATAACAAATCCCAGTATCAACGGCATATTGGTACTAATGTAAATACTAACGTAATATTTTTTTTTCTCAGTTTTGTAAACATCCTCCTCCTTTTACCCCAGAAGGAAGAAATTGCAGCTTTGAAATAATTCTAACAATAACAAAAAATCAGCCCAAACTAGTAGTTTCACCATTTGCTCCCTCTATGGATGTAGCAGCAAGAAGTTATGTACAACATTTCCAAATATAACAGCCTGATAGGATGCAGTTCCCAGCTTCACAAATGATGATGTTGAAGGTGAAAATTTATGCATCCCAAAAGAAAATGAGTTAAACATCTCTGCCAATATTGGTATAATCAGTTATGCTGTGTAACAAACTGTGATGTGTGGAGTGAAAAAACAGTTGCTTTCAAGTATTACTTGGCAACATATTCCCAGCTTGTCACCTTATATATTCTGAAGCTAGAGCTATGGATTTAACATGCATGTATTTATTCTACAACAGAATAGGTCTAAAATGGTAATCTAATCCAGCAGGTCAAAAATTTGGACTGTGGTAGTACTTCCTATAACTAGTTACAACACACACAGAGAAATGGCAGCTGCAGCCTGTTCCTACAGCGTCTGTGTCAGAGAAGGTGAGAAGCCATCCAATCTCCTTTCCCTCTACTACAAATCACTCACCTGCAGCTTAGAGTTTGAAAGAGCATGCAAATATGGCATCCAAGCCTTCGGAGTTTTTGCTAAAGTTTGTTCCATGGGGCTACTTTTTGAAGCATCTCAATTTATGTCACTTAAAGGGGGCTTATACAAAAGATGGAGAGTGACTCTTTGCTCAACCAGATAATGACAGAACAAGAGGGAATGGTCTTAAACTAAAAGAGGATAGATTTAGATTAGAGACTAGGAGGAAATTCTTCACTCAGGGGGGTGAGACACTGGAACTGGTTGCCCAGAGAGGCTGTGAATGCCCCATCCCTGGAGGTGTTCAAGGCCAGGTTGCATGAGGCCCTGGGCAACCTTACCCTGTCTATGGCAGGTGGGTGAACTAGATGATCTTTAAGGTCACTTCCAACCTAAGCCATTCTGCGATTCTATGAAAATTGTCAAAGATTCTCAAGGTAAAACAGCTTGCAGGTGTAAAACCCAGCTGAATCTATCACATCAAGATAGCTAGGAAACAGGCCACCACTCAATGATGCAGCCTCAAAAGCTGTGAATCCTATGAATACACACTCAGGGTAGAAAAACAATTGGTCTACATTATCCCAAGGGTGTTTGGTGGCTTATTGCACAGTTCACTCTCTTACTACAACAGGGAACCGGGTTACAAGGAAAGGAAGGAACTGGCCCAAATTTTCTAGGCACTATTTTTTTATTTTTTTTTCCCCTGAAGAATTGAATAGAGTGCTGCAGACCAGGGGGCCTAGAGAGGAGCATGCTTCCTAACCATGGGGTTAGCACTCGTCAGTCAGCTGCTGAGAATCCAGAAAAAGTCCTGACTTCTTCACTGGGAATACACCTTACAAGAGAAAAGACACTGGCTGTTGGTACATCTATCTTCGCATGTTCAAAAAAACAAGGATTTTAAAAAGGAAGAGGAGAACTTAAGAAGGTGTTTTTTTTTTTTTTTTTTTTTTTTTTTTTTTCTTTCCCCAGGCCCCTACAGAACATACTACTTTTAGAAATCAAGACACACTCGAGACCAAAGAAAGATATAAAACTAATCAATGTCAGTGCTTAAGTCTTATACATATTGCTTATTTTACTTCTTGCATTTTAATAAACAAGTAGCTCACTTAGCTCCTAGAGCAGTTCATGAGACAGTGTATATCCCTAGGATCTCAGCACCTTTTTTTTTTTTTTTTTTTTTTAACTCACACAGAAATACAGAATACAGTAAAAACAATGAAGACATCATCCATTAGGAGCAAGTGTCAATTGCTTTGCTAAAGGAATTTAAATAATAAATAAACAGTCTCAAAAGACTTCACCTTGTTCAGGAACTAGAATTATTTTTAGTGTTTCAATTAACATTCATTTTAAATCACCATAGAGTATTAGATGCAATAACTGCTCAGGATCAGGACAATCAGGTGAAGTCTTAAATATTTTCTTATTAATTAGACACAGGTCCTTACCACATTAAATTCACCACAGGATTTGCCCCTTACCAATTTATATCCCAAAAAATAAAATAAACCAGCATATAAAATGCCTCATTTAACTAGTTCATTTTAAGAAAAAAAAAAAAAAAAAAAAAAAACTCTTATCTACAAATGACTGTTAAATACATCCTTTCCTCTCTAACTGTCCTGTCACTGTTCTGAGAGAAAAGTCAATAGCATTTAAGTAACTAATTAATCTCAGTCTTAATAGTGACCTTATTAGCTTTAAGGATCTTTGTCTTTTCTGTTGTAAATTTAATCTAACAGGCAGTTGTGAAAACTGGTTATTTCGTGGTCTGAAGGGGAAGCTGAGAACTGGTTTGGAGAGGCATAGATTAAAAATCTTAGGCCAACAACAAAAACCTGACTTCACTAGAAGTAGGATTCACCCTCAGCAGACAGCATAGCACCCAAACATGCTAGAAAACAGCGGGATCTCTGTCTAATGTAAATTTTTCTTACGTTTAAATATGTACATATTTACACTCTCTTGTCATTTTTAATTCTAATCAGTAGACTTCTATTATATTTCTTGGCAAGTTATTTCACAGACAAAAATATTTATTCTCTTAAGCAACTCTGATTCTTTCTTATTCATTTTAACATAAATAAATTGGCAATCTTTTCCTAAGTAATTCCTTTGAGTTCTTCTGTAACTTCCAAATATGACAACTTCTGCTTTCTTCTTGCCCAGTCACACTAGATGGAAATTAGCTCTTTCACACTTCAAAAGAAATTTCCTACAACTCAACTGAAAAGCAAATATTACTCTTCACTCAGTTTAAAATTCCCAGCATACGAGCTGGCGGCTTTCTCAGCATGAACAAACTTACAATCTTATTTAAAGATAACATTGTTAATTCGTATTGACGTCTCAGAGCCCAAGGCAGCTTCCTTCCTCACCAATAGAACTGGTGTCACACTAGCTGTATGAAATCCTTATGTAAGTATCTCATTAATCTCAGTTCTACTTTGCAAATGCCATACTGCTTTTGAGAGCATTTCCGTATGTTACATATAATCCAAATCTTGAACCATTCAATGCCATTCATATGAACATGTGAAGAACCCTCTCAAAATCAGACAGCATAACTTGATCAGAACAGAAGGAATACCTTCTGTTATTTATTCTTAAGGGTTCATCTTCAAAATTCTAAATGCATGTGATCTTCACATGAACATTTACTTCTTACCAAAACATGACTTCTTGATCTTTCATTTACATACTGTATTTCATCATATTTTAGATCTCTTACACAAGATGCCTTTTTGTTTAGATAATTACACTTAGAAATCCAATGCATTAATTATCAATGTATGTAGCTATGGTATTATACCACTGTGCTAAAAATGTAAGTATATCTAAGTATACAAGAAAGCTTCAAAGCACTTAAGACTTTTATGGATTCTTGATTTGCCTAAAGGAATCATTCACCTTGGTAAGAATGAAATCATTTGAGTGACCTGGGATGCTGCTGAACTCCTGTGAGACAGCTATGTTGTTTTCATAACAAGAATGGTTCTGCGTTAATTTAGAGGTGAGATTACCATTGTTTTATCTACTGGACTTGAATAAGATTCCTTCTCCCCACTTGATAATAACCAGACAACTACAAGAAAATTTCATCCAATCGGACATCTATCATTGAAAGGAACGTGGCAGGATATAAATACTGCATCAAGTGTTCTGTAATCTGTTGATGACATTTTGTTGAATACAAGACACAGGGAAAAAAAAAAAAAAGAAAGGGAGTTTTAATATTCATTCATTGGAAAAGATGGTTGAAATTTGAAGATGGAAATCAAGGATGTGCAAGAACATTCTATGAATTAAAGGTTGTTAAGAAAAATAAATTCCTCCTCCTTTTCTTAACATTTTAAAAAGTGATCCATTTAACTAAGAATTCAAACATTCCAATTTCTCAGGAACCTTCTGAGAAATACAAACTAGCTAGCCTAATTTCACTTTTTAGAAAAATACTAGAAATAACATCAAATTACTTTTATGAAGAAAAAGATGCAGCACCACGGAGAGAGAAAAAAAACACACTAGAACAATGAACATTGCTGTGCACACGTTTATCAAGATGATGCCAAATGAATCTAATCTCTGTTACTAACATAGTATCAGGCCTTGCAGACATACAAGATGATGTGTATATGACATCCTGATTTAATGGGACCTTTGATAGGCTTGCATATGAGATTCTCCTAAGTCAACTGAGAAAATGTAGTCAAGATGAAACAATTGTAAAATAAAACCAATTAATGAGTGGAAAACCTAATGAAAACTATTGTCAGAGAGAAGCTTTGAGTGAGACTCTGTTGTCCTTGTGTAAATGAAAACTGCATTGAGCCCAGTTCTTCAGGAATCTGTTACTGATTTTGTATTCATTTCACTAGAAGGGTGGATAATGAAACAGTATTTATTAAATATGCAGATTAGAAAGCTAAGAAACTCCGTAAAATAGGTAATATGCATCTAACAGGAATTGCATTGGTATACTGGATCCTATTGGATGAAGGAGCAGAACATTAAACTTAATACCACTTGTAGCATTATTTCTGTAAATCCCATAAGCCAGATTTATATATATTTATATAGCAAACATAAATATCTTAACACTCAATCCCAGTCCTTCAACTTGAGAACTCATGTTAAAATTGTTTTAAGAAAGGTCACTTTGTCAGTGGCACATTCAGAAACAGCATGAGATTTGCTCATCCAGGAAAATTCTTGCAGCTTTGCTTTTGTAGAGAAAATGATTTTCTCTCTTTGTGGTTTATTTTTTTCAATTTATTATTAGTGCTTTTTTAGGGGAAGTGAAACAAAACCAAAAAAAAGTTCAGTTTTCCAAAGATGGCATACAAAGGTAGCCAAACTATTATGTTTAACTGGGATTTTAAAATACAGTTAGGATTTTCAAACATGGAAAAAAAAAAAAAAAAAAAAAAAAAGCAAGCTCCTTTAGCTCCTTTGTTACCTCTTCAGAGATTTCTATTATCATTACATGAGCTGTATTAGTTTGACCAACTGCAGTTCGCCTCTGTTTATTGGAAAACTGCATACACCTTGCTTCTTCTAATATTTTCTGACAAGTAAATGGAGGCCATCCAGAAGAATAGATGCTTCCACCTCATATTGGGAACAATTTCTTTAAACTGTAAAACATTTTTGTAGTTTCTGCTACCACTATTGAAATCTAGTGACTCTTCTGAATTCTTCCAGACATCTGGTACCAAGTATTTTCAGCCATTTCATGAATTTTACAGCTGTCATTAATAAAGAGGAGGCATGCTTAGACATAGTTAGTATTAGCAGATCTCTGTGACGAGATTCAGTCAGTATTTCTTCACTTACTTCGGGGTCCATGATTTACAATATACACAATGATTCTGATATTCAAAATTTACCACATGTACAGAACTGACATTAGATAAAACAGCTTGTAGATTTCATAATCTCATGAAACTTCATTTGAGGAAGTCAATGAGTTTCCCATACAAAGGTGATTACTTTCAAAGAGCTTGGTAGTCAGAGGGGCACAATCCAGTTACTCTCCTTTTGAAGAGAAGATTTGAACAAAACCAGGTCATCAGGGGAAAATTAAAAATGCCAGGCTTCTAGCTTTACTAGTGAATAGAAAATTCATTTCAAAAGGCACTAGATTCAACCACAGACTGGAAAACCTTAGATCATGGATTTCAAGGTCCAAGAACTTATCTAAACTCATTATAGTCATGGTTTTAGGTTGGATGAATATTCAGGTTCAGCTTCACCAAGCAAACTTATATTAGGTCACATTTTTGCAGTAACCTTAGAATTGTAATATGTTAAAAATAAATGAAAGTTTGAGGAAAGTGAAAATGATCACTGTCTCTGATCTTAATCATGTTCTCAGTTACTCAGCATACAGGCCATGAGCATCCAAAGAGATGCACTGGTTTGATTTGATTTTTTTTTTATTTTTTGTATTTATTCACACAGCTTCAGTGTGTACCACCTCCGAAGTTTAAGGGGGATCAAAGCTGCACTCTGTTACAGAATCACTGAGTATGCAGTGAGAATGCATTGGAATCAATAACACTCTGGATGAATATGAACTGATGAAACTACAAAAAAAGTCAAACGCTGTTTCTGTCAGCAAGGTACTTTCTACACGCTAAGAGCAAATGAAGGAAATTGCTCTCTCTCCTGGACCATTCTGGTTTTAGAAGTTTCAATTTAGTGGTGTTCTCAGCTACAATTCCTCTGTCGAGTGATAATACTGATGCAAATTTCTAAATACAAGATTAAAAATAATTTGTTTATACTAGTACACTCCCAAACTGACAATATGTAAATTTACTATTTTCGGAAGACAGTTAATAGTAAGGCATAAATTAAAATGTGTTATACAATTTATCATAACGCAAACTGGACAATATTGTAATATATGCAGTCCAGCCACTCCAAGTACAAATTCCAATTATTACATTAGAGCTAAGACTTTATGACATTTCCTACAAATGCTAATTAGCTGGTAAGTTAGGGCCCTCAGTCATGTAGCACTTCATCAATCACAAAGCTTAAACTATTAAGATGAAAACTGTAACATTTTACACAAAAAGTTGTGATGCAATTCAAATTAGAATATTATACTGGACCCCTTTACATGGTGTTCTTTTATAATAACCCCCACAAAAGAATTTCCACAAGCTGTTGTCCTAATATGATCCAGCTCTACATCCTCCATTTTGTTGTTGTCTCAACACCTACTGTTTTCAACACAAACATCTGTGTGCACATATTTAAATATCTCCAAATTCCTACAGGACAAAACACATGTATGAAAGAGAAAATTTGGAAGTAAAAACGGTTATGAAAGAATTGGCATCCAGTTCAGCACTTCTGCCCCTCAATCTACACCTCAGCCATATTCATAGAACTTGCACATTCTGGTAAGAAATACATAAAGAATTCTGAGGTCTGCCCCTCTGCATGCTAAACTGACAGATATGAGGTGTAAGACTAGTTTTGCCAGGTTAAACAAAGCTATTAAAACAGCATACTCAACTTTACTGGCACTAAAATGAAACATTGGCGCCAAAGATTCCAAAAGAAAGAAATATTAACTAATATTGCACCTCTGACATTGACATAAGTTTATTATTACTCTATGCCAATCTACCTTGATCCAAATCCTCTAAATGCTTGCTGTTCCAGGGTTGGGCCTCCTTTAAGCCTACAAATTATACTAAACTGAGTGGTGTTTTTTTTTTTTGTTTTTTTTTTTTACTTTGGTTAAAAATTACACCAAAATCTCTGGAAGGACAATGCATCATTAGCTCACCCATTACTTTTTCCTGTAACAAGTTACCTACCATGCCATCCTGTAGTACTCACAAGAGCTGGTTTCTTGCCAATGTTTTTGTTTCCTTCACATCTTAGTTAGGGAGCCTTCCTCAGAAGGCATCCTATCCTGTAAATAAAACAGCTATCCAAAAAGAAGAAGAAACAATACCATCTTTGAGGTAAGTTTTCCTAGTTTTGGTTTGGTCTCCTTTGTATTTTTCACCATGGCAGATAACAGTAATGTATACAAGGGAAAAAATATAGAATTAAACAATGCATCATTTTAAGTTACATATTTCTTCTTACTCAGTTTCAGGTTATTACTGACAGAAATAATTTTAAGCACTATATACAAATTCTTCCTTCCTCAATGACTTGAATACAACCATTAAAATAAATATTATCTTAGGCTGAGTGAAACACTTCAGGCTCAGTGAAGAGAGACGTAGCCACCTATCCTGCATCAACAAATGAAGGCAGCAAAATAACTGGTTATTCACATGTTCTTAAATCAAAAGTAAAAATACACAGATAAAATTTGGCCCTACATAGAAAAAAAAAAACAATTGGAGACATATTATAATATTACAGACTGAAGAATCTAATGCCCAGGAGGAACCTAAAAACTAGACACAATTCATTTCACTTTCAAAAGGGCCTTCATAAGAGTAATGTATGTATCAACTGGTACAATGACCTATTGGAAGATATGTAAAGAAATTACAATCCACTAGGGGGCCCAACTGTTTCATCTCCTATAGTCTAGTGTATAGTCTAGGATGCTCCACAGCGCTTTCCACCTACTGTAATCTGCATATATATGTGCTTTATGAGGACAGATTAATTTCTAAATATTCCACACACAAATGTCTGGCTGCCATCATTTCAAGTGAAAACAGTAATGGAAGACGTGGCCAAAAGGTCAGAAGATGAGCAAAACCTGGAGAAATGGAAGAGACACATGTAATCCAGCAAGACATAAAGGATTCTTAATGCGATTCACATAAAGGATATAGTGACTGCAATCAATATATAGTATATATTTTTCCAACAAAATATACTCTCATATATGGTTATTATTGGAAAGGTAAGCTGTAAACACTTGGAAGAAAAGATATACATCAGAGAACCTTATTCTTAAAACACAGCATCCACTACTAGACTATTTGAGTATCTGTGCAAAATGACAACTCAAAAATATTACAAAAGAATACTATAGCACTAGGACTTAGTGCTATACACACTCCAATATATTTTTGAAATAACACGACTGAATGAACAATCTGTCTATGGTCAAAAAGGATCTGTACTCCTTTAGCCTTTGATAGAACATAAAGACTATGAGATATGAATGCCCTGGTTTGCATTAGTTCACATAGTGAGGGCGAACACATCTAGCATTCTTTAATATCAAGGCACTAATGCTTTGACATATCTAGGAAAGCTTGGAAACAGTAGAGAGAGACTCATAGAACATCTTCCCTTCTTTATGCAAGCATTATGGTCCTAGGATGAACTTGTACCTACTGCCAAGAATGGTGGGACACTCAAGAAGGATAACCATGAGAAATCATGATCTTAATAAGCACTGTCAAAATGGGATTGAATACTTAAGCAAATAGATTTTTACTTTTTTCAGCTTTATTTCAAAGCCTGATTTGCACTGGTGACATACAGAATTTACTATTTTGTGTTTGTACACTAGACACATGAAAAATAAACAGTTAAAACATGCTTTACAGTTCCATACTCTACATTTAGCATTAGGTCAGAGGTTGGACTCACTGATCTTGGAGGTCTCTTCCAACCTAGACTATTCTGTGATTTTGTGATTTTTTATTTAAACAAGATTGACTAGAGCAGGGCAATGTTTAGATCATTTTTTTCTCTACTTAAATCACTTGCAAGTGAATTTATCCCCTAACATATTGGAAATAACGCACAAGCAAAATAATGTCCCAAAGCTGAAAATGTGACCTAAAGGTCATTTAAAAATATTTTTTCCAATATGGTATTATTTTCATATTAAAATAAAGTGGTGTAATGATGAAATGATAATATTATTTTGGGGTATATGTTGTGATAATGTTATTAAAAATATTTTAGAGAAACAAATTTACACATAAGTACAACATGATGAATACTGTCAAAGTATGCAAATTAACTTTATTTTTGTAAGCAATGATTCATTCTTCTACAAGCAAATGCACTATTTAGTCAAGAGCAAATAAAATAAAATTGAACTTCCACAGCTCCCTGATGAAGCATATTTACAAGGATAAAAAACTCCGAATCCCAGTCTTAAAGAATAATTTAGCTCTCATTTTGCACTTAGTTATTAGCAGGATTTATCACATGGTAGATCAGAGCTCACTAGGCTATAATGATTTTAATCCAGGGTTTAGTGAGCAGAGAGAGCATAACTTGAGTGATTATCTTCATTAAGTCAGATGCAAAAGCAGCAAGACCATCTGCAAGCCCTAATAAAATAGCCATGGTGTGTTAAAAACAGAAAAAAAGTACCCCGTTGCATATTACTGAGTCCATAGCCATGACAGACAATGACTACAGCTCTGTGATAGATTATTATTCATCCCACAGTTTTGATCACTGAATCCAAATCCCTCCTCCTGATCTGAATACAAGACCAATTGTAAATTCTTAGTTTGATTAAAAAACACAAACCATAAGAAAATATACATTAGTTTCTGTAAAATTCCAAAGTGATGTCCAATATTAAACAGCATTAAACAGCACAACAAAAAAGGCTTAATATTTGCTACTTGTCATATCATCAGCATTGCTAAAAATGCAAATATTCAGAAGGAGATTCCAGAACAAGATTAAATTGGATGGGTACCTAAGGCCTTCTCTGTTTCTGAAAAATAATGACTTGGCTTTATTAAACTCATGTATTTAGCCAAACACAGACAGAAGTACAGATAAAGAATGTGAACCCTATGTGAGTCATGGAGGAAAACCACCATAAAATTGTAGAATAGATACATGTATCTATCATCATCGCTAATAAAGAAGTTTGGGTTACTCTCAGGCATGAACTACCTACATAGTAATAGACAATATAGAGAAGGCATTGTTTAATTGACTGAAAATGGCAGGAGGAAGTAGTAATAAAATATGTTTGATCCCAGGAACTATTTCTCCATTTATGCTCTCAAGTGCATCTATACATAATAATGTGATGCACACAATGCACTCCGTACATACTTTCCAGCATACACATTTTTGTGAGCCTAAGAAAAAGAATATGGGAAGTACTCTATGACTGTATGCAGAACCCATGCAGATCTACATTCCAGGAAAGTCCAGCCCCCACAACTCCACCACCAAGTGGAAATGGTAATGATTAAATTCAACATCCCAAATAGAGTAAGTACAATTAGCTCAGTCTGTGGAAAACTAGAAATAAGACTAATAAGGCTGTCTGGACAGAGCCTCCATTCTTAATGTCTATAGTTTATCATGCATAGGAAAAGAAGAAAATTTACTTAGTTTCCTTTTCCACTTCCTTCCCTCCCTCTCCACCAAAATGTCTTTAAAGAAAAATGCAGTATACTAATCTTTTAGTAGTCCCACACATTTTATTTGAATTATCTGGAAAGAATAGTATTCAATGTTAGTAAGGATAACAGAATCCCTCACGGTGAGGAGTAGGTTTTGTCAGAATTGTTCGGACTTTCATTTAACTCCAAGAATTCTGTGCAAACTGCGGAATGTAATATTTTTGTAACACAATTACAATATAACACTGTAGAAACAATCCCATGGAAGATAACACATCTATATTACAGAACTACTTAACTATTACAGATGTACTCCATCCTTTCATCAGTGATCCTACCTTTTTTTGAAGGACATTAATTTTCCTTTCTTTTACTTCCAACATGTCTTTCATATCTCGAATCTCTCCAGCTAGGGTTCCTTTCTCTTCTGTGAGGTCTTGAAGTTGTTTTGTTTTCTTATTGAGAAACGTCTCTTTTTCTTCCAGTCGTAACCGCAAGGCATCAACCTACAGTAAATAAATGAAACACATCTGGTGTTAGTAAGGATGAACAACATATTTTATTTATTTTACTTACTTTTTGTGACACCTAGGAAATTACTTTTTAATGTAGATTTTCCACCTGTATCTTGGACCAAAGGGATACTTTTAGTTGTTAAAACGTAATTAAAAAAATAAAGCAGTTTTACCACCAAAGCATAAACAGAATAAAGTAGAAGAGTCAAAGCTTTAAACATGACACTAAGAGTCCAATCTTGACATATGCATATGACACACACAAAAAAATAAATAATCTTGACCTATTAAATATATAATTCATTAAAAGTAGTGCTCTGTATCTTGTTTTCAATTTAACTGTTAAAGCCATGAGGTGGCTCAATACTGCAGTCAGTACACAGATTTGGACATATATCAGAAACAGAACAATTTAACAAAGAGACAGCAAAAGGTAAATGATAAGGCTCATCACTTTTCTCCACTGTATCTCTCATAAGTCTCTTAATAAATGGGTCTTATTGTACTTTTCTATGGTAAGCACAATTTTTTATTACATAAAACAGTGCATATTTCAAAGACTTTCATACACAGAAGTGTCTTAATAGAGAATCTCACCTAACTGTTCTGCATTAGATGACTGCTTTTTATCTGTCTTTAGAAACTCTACAAAGTTCCAAAAGAAAAAGAAAACTCGCAACTTGAACAATTCTAATGGCCCAGAAAGTATACGCATCCTTTGTTTTCTCATTTCCTGCTGTATAAATGCTCCAGAATGCATCTTTATCATTCTCTTAATGCAATTCCAACAGTTCTCAAATTGAGGTCAGGCAAATAGTTGCTGGTGTCTGGAAGAAATCCATAGATCACTTGATGCTGACTACCATTTGTATGCAGTTATTTCTATAAGCAGCTCTACTGCTCATAGCAATTAAAAAGCCTTGCTAATCATAAAAGCATTTAGAAATAAGGAATATAAATAGTTGACTGTCCTCCACAACAAACAAGAGGAGAGGGAGGGAAAAAAAAAAAAAAAAAAAAAAAAGTAGCAGCCACATATTCAGGGACAGTAGCATAATTATCAAAGAAAAAAAGCAAGGAATGGAGGAAAATCTAAATGACAGAACACCTGTTCAAGGAACTGGAAAAGGACAGGGCCAAAGCAGTAGGGATAAGGATCCAGGAGCACAAGAATGGAAATGACAAATAGGGGCCAAAACGAAGACAGGGAAGTTTAATTTTCTCAAGTAAATTTAACAATCCTACTTCACAGATGCAAATCCTTTGTACCTTTTTAGTAGTGCCTTTCTACTTAACCAATGCCTAGAGTAGTTACCATAGAGTAAGTTATAATCCTAAATGGAAAAATGTGCTATTTTGCACACTGTGAAGAGGAGAGGAAGTGGTTGCTGTCAAGATGCTCACTGATACAATCTTTGAGAACATCTAATACATTAGTCCAAATATTAGCTCTCAAGTTTCAAGAAGGTTTCAAAGTCAGAGATTTTGTCACGGTTTCCTTAAATTTAGATATCATAATGGAATTCCATGCCAGTAAAGCACATACTTGAATGCTTACAAAGATGCAATGGTGCAGTGAAAGCGAAACCACAAGGTGAAACTGCAGCAGAAAAGCAGAGCTAGAAAATGAAATTTTGTAAGTTTAAATGGTGCAGCTTTTTATATAGTAGAGAAGAATAAAATGAATATTGGTCAACACTGTCTTAATTCAAGAATCTAAAGATCTAGACTTGAGCTGACAGCAGAATATAGGGGATCCAAAATATGATGCATGTAATCTATGCTGACCTTAATAATTAGTAAAATGAGAAGTTCTACATTTCACTGAAATTGAAAGACCATCTAATATTATTAGTCAAAGAATTCTTTAGAAAGTATGTGCAAAGGCAAGCTAAATTACACTGACAAAAAAACGTAGAATTATATCCCAATATATATATCCCAATGCATTACACCTGAAGAGTATGTTTAGGTTAAACTATTGGTATTGTAAGAGTCACACTTTACATGCATTGGTCCCTTCAATGAGCACTTCAACCAGATCATACCTGTTTGCACATACTGATTCAGACAACACACCATAGAACACTGGGTGGGGAAACTTTGGAGGAAAAAAAAAAATCATAAGTTTTTAAAGACCAAGAGAGTTTCTTGTTGTTGTTGTTGTTTGTGATCCACATTATTGAAAAATGTTTTGTAAATAAAATAATTAATACAAGAAAATATGGTATACCCAAGAAAGTTAGGATAATTTAACAAATAATTGCACATGCAATCTGGTATCTTTAAACAGAACAACAAAACCAATCCATTCCTAGCTTTAAGCACTCTGGATTCCATTTTGCACTTCTTGGAGCCTCTAACTCCCAAATTCATGCCTAGGTTACAGAGACTTCATTCTTAGTGAAGTATTTCAGTTTTTGCAGAAGGCTGGTTGACACATTGAAACTTCCAGTCCAGGAGAGGAGATACTAAAAATACTGTTAGGGAACTACTTCCGTATTTGCACTTTGGCTCCACCTGGAACGAGAAAGCCACAATGCAGCACAGAAAGCACAGAGGGGCAGCATGGGAATGGAGAACGTTAGCAAGGTTTACAAGCCTTTAGCACAGCACCATCATTATATGAAAAGTAGAGAACTAAGATAAAAACAGTGCAATAAATTTGTCATTACAAAGAGATCTCCTTGAATAGAGTCCATTTGTCTGATACCGTATTCATCTACAGCACTGAAACCAGGAGGTGTTCACATTAAGTGGATCCATACAGGCTTGTTTTGGCTGCTAGGTACACTATTGAGAAGACAAGTTTGGACTGAAAATATATGACGTGGCAGTCTAGAATAATTCACCATCTAGCCAGAGCTGCACGAAGTCAGACAAGTGCGAAATTTTAGATTCACTAACCCAAATTTCAAACGTACAGATGTCAGAAAATAAAGAATTAGGGTTTAAAATTTACATTACCTAAAACTTCACAAAGTTTATTATTAGTAAAAAGCTAGATGGAAGTAACCAAAAGGATATAAATGTTAGTTTTGCATCTTGAGGTTGTACAGTTACAGCCGTTTGGGTTACATGCAGTAAGCACTATTTTTCCTAGTTAATGAAGATGCCTCAGGGGAGCCAGGAGGTTCAGGTTGGAAATTAGGAGAAATTTCTTCTCAGAAGGAGTAGTCAGGCATTGGAATGGGTTGGCCACATAGGTAGTGGCATCACTGTCCCTGGGGGTGTTTAAGGAAAGTTTGGAACTTGCGCTAATGGACATGGTTTAGGGGGTGATATTGGTCATAGGATGATGGTTGGACAAGATGATCTTGGAGGTCTTTTCCAACCTTAATGATTATATGATTCTATGAACAGAATATATTTAAGTACAAAATAAACAACAGATATCTGATTTATTTTTATTTATATTCTGAGTTTTGTAATGCTAAATTTATTCTGAGCAGAAGTCTTTGCAATGCCACTTTAAAACTTGGTTTGGGACTAATTTAGATGATCTACTGGATCTTGAAATGCATGTTTCTCCTGCTCTTAAAATGGCTCATTGCTTTTCTACACACTGAAGAAAAAAAAAAATAATTATACTTTACTGGATTTAGTTTATTTTTATAATAGGGTCTTGCAGTTAGTAAGCAGTGTGCAGTATTAGATTCAAACATAATTCTTTGACTATGAAAAATGGTTGTAGCGGCTAACAGTGAAAGACCTCATCTGAAACTCATCACTTTTTTTTTTTTTTTTTGAAATATTTAATCACTTATTTGCTGTATGTCTTTAAGCAATCCTGTAAGTCAAATCACAAAAAACTCACCTGCACCTTTAAGCTGCAGCTCAGAAGCTCAGCAGAGCATTGCAGCAAGAGCTCCAGAAGAGGAGGAAACACTGCAGGTTTCATTTGCCAACTGCCACTAAGCATCAGTTCTATACTTTAAATTAAAGGTTGTTGAAGGTGATTAGAACCACTGGTAAACAAAGCACTGACACTGTTTCCCTGGGGACTGGACTAACACAGTAGCTTACGCCCATGCAAGATACAGTTCTGTTCTGTGTGGCTGAATGGCACTTCCCAAGCCAAAAGCCTTTTCCTCTGTGTGTATCCATTCCCCACTCTGAGGGCTCAGCAAACAGTTCTTGCTGCTCTTCACACATTTATTCATAACACATCCTGTCACAACTGCTCACTAAATTAAACTCAGAAATCAGGATTTTAGCTATCAAAACATGGGAGTCCCACAAGGAGGGGTGAGAGAATAAAAAAGCAGATGGCTCTGAAGCCCATGTCCAAAACCTGCTTAAGGGAAAGGGGAGCAGAGCCCCATCCACTCCAATTCCTCAGGCCCGATTCTGCCTTACACAGCTGGTAATTAAACAGCACATGACTGGACCTTCCTGCATTTCCTTTCACCACTAGCCAGCTCATAACATGACTGAAGTTATTTCTATTCCCTAATCAGAAGCAAATTCAGCCCTGAGGGAGGAGAGAAGATGCTTGGTGGTTTTCCTTACTACCAAACAAAAATGTATACCGGACTCTGCAATCTCCATCTTTTCTTTCCCTGGTTAGCTTTCTTGCCAGCCACACAAAAACCTTTAGGTTAGCACATGGGTTGTGCCACAGAGGATCAGGCACCTAGTGCTTCAGTGTTGCCTGGACCAAAGCTAAATGTAGAAATGGACTGTTTTCACATTAACATCATAAATAGATTACTTCACACACATTTATGTAAGTAGTTTAACACCTCTGATCAATTCTTCCAGGTCAATAACTTTTTTTTTTTTTTTTTTTTTTAATTCTGAACGAATTAAAATGAATAAATACTCATGTCTTTTAGGTGAATTGAACTCTTCCATAAGGAGTTGCTCAGACTTAAGATTTGTATACGTGCAGATGTAAGAGGTAAAGTCCTGGCTAGAACCCCAATTTTCACAAGAGATTGTTACTATTAAGCAATGACAATTTCCATATAATAATTCATTCCTAGCCTTGGTAGCTTCAAATAAAACTGCATTCACACCTTTGGTTGCACCAAGGAAAACATTCTAAAAGAGCTGAAACAAAGACTCTCGATCCCAGAAACCATGCTTCAAACAGGAACAGTGCAAGTGCTGGGAAGGAAAGAGTATGGAGTGAGCAACCACAGCCCGAGGTGGCAGATCCTCTACTCCAGTCCCAGCATTTCCTGCTCCCACTCCTCTCTCTGGCAACTGAGAGCTTCTGGCTGCTGCAGAAGCACTGTTCACCATGTTGTCATCATGATGCCACAGAAAAATGCAATGTCATACTTGGAAGATTGTCTCATTTCCCAGCCCTTTCCAAATGAACCAAAGATCAGAAAATGCTCAATCTTCTGTTCCAGCCGGAGTTTGAGTTCCAAAGAATTAGAAGAAAATTCCTTCCTAAAGGAACTTCCCCCTCCTAGTGAAACAGATATGTTTCTCAGATATGATGAGAGGCTACTGACCTGGGTTGTTGACACAGCAATTCATGTTTCAATCTGGATCACAGAGATTCGGACTAATCGTTTGTAAACCATATATTTTCCTACCTTTTTGCTGTTGTTTTTAAGACTGTATCCTATTTGATACTCCCTCTTTCAAAAAATATTTGTTGGATATTTTTAGTTGATATTTGAAAAAAATATTTCAACTCTCTCCCACCTAAAAACTACCAAAAGCCAAGTCCACACAAGAGCTCAAATTAAAACCTCTTACAGCTGGACTTCGTAATCTCTGAGGTCTTTTGCAACCCAAATGATTCTATGCTTCTAACATCAGAAAAGGAGAATATTCTGCTCACAGCATGGTTTTCTATCTGTGTCATCCTTTTCTCCTTGCAAGTACAGGGTACAGCACTATCTCCAATCTGTCTTCCCAGAAGCTATTTGTTGTGGAGCTAAAATTAGATTGTGTCCTGACACCAGTGTTGGGAAGAAAAAAAAATAATAATAATCTGCCAAGTACAACTACACTTTCTTACTGACCATCAACCAGTGGTCAGATATCTTTAAACTAATACAGCAGAAGACCAACCCAAAAAGGCCACCTACACAACGAAGCCCAGGTATTTTGTTAGAACAGATTTATCTTCTCCCAAACTAGTGCACACAACAAGGAGTCATTCTGAAATCAGTGCTCTACGCAAGTTTTCAGAAAGCCAGAAGTTTGAGCCAGTGCCAGTTTGGGAGAGTGAGTAGGCAACTCACACTGTGTGGTCTTAGGTGTACAGATTTATTTTCTATTCACAGGAATGCAATGTGGAGGTTTACAAGAACATTGGTTATGTCAGTCATTTGCTGCTTCCCTACATTCTCCTTTCTGTCTCCAGTAATCATGAACCAAGACTTTCACATTTCTCATAATGTGAAATAAAACTACCTCAGCTCAAACTGCATGCAGTCTTTTACTACACAGTATCTCTTTGGGGCTAAGCATGTGACATCATTTCATAAGTCAAATACAAACCTCAATAAAATCAAAAAAGCTGTAAAATCAAAAATCTGTTAAGTCAGCTCTCCTCATCTTGTGGAAGACAAGTAGCAAAACATACTACTTTGTTTACAGACAGGATGGCTTTGCCAATATTAGAAAGTATCTTTTCCCTGAAAATGGTACAGTGAAATCACATCTCCCAAAAATAATGAGGCAATGATTATTCTAAATAGAGCATGCCAGTATACTATGAGAAATGTCTGCCACTCTGTTACTCTTCCTTCTACATCTATGGCATTTTAAACAATCTGAAAGCAAATTAAATATAGGTCATTTTACAACATCATATACATATAAATATTATATTTGAAAGGATAAGGATTTTTGGTACACAAAAACTCTCTCTTTGGCTTTTCACTCAACACTATGTAATTTTAAGAGTCCTTGACTTATTTTTTCCCAAGCTCTGGCTTTACTAGTTTTACTAGTAAAACTTGGCAATCTGAAGAATACCATCATTTTTCCAGGAAAATAAAGCCAAACCAGATCTGATAGCTAGCACATAAACCATTTCAAAGACCTCTGTCCGAGTAAATTGCTTTTCAATTTTGTCTAAGTTGTTTTTCCTCAGCAACTACCTATTTCAACTATTTAATACAATAAACTCTGTCGTTTGCTCTGGTAATATACAACACTTCACAAAACTCCAAAATTGGGCTATCCTAAAGAAAAGTTCATGTAAGTGGCAAAAATTGCCAAATTCAAACTCAAACTTTATAAATCTTCACGTCATCACCTGCCACTCATGACCAGCTCCAGTAGTGACGTTTATTTCTTGAAGTCCCGTACTGTTAACTGTTTAACTTATGTGCCATAGTATATATATCATTTCTGAAAGTGGTTTTGGTGTTATGGAGCTCCACGTGGAAGCAAAATGTGAAGGAGCACTACTGTGTTTCGCTGTTAAGAATTATTTATTGTACCAGCATAAATTAATACATTTAAAGCAAAGTTTTTTGTTTTTTGTGTTTTTTTTTTTTAATTTTTAAAGTAATTCTGACGTTACTAGTCAAGCATTAAGTATACAGTAGTACCATCCCTTGGGTAACAGAAGGCAAACTAGCACCCATTGTCTTTCTCCCTCCTAATCCCACTTCTGTTCCAGCACACATTGCAGTCAGTATGTGCCACTGCATACAGAAACAGGTTTTCTGACCTTCTGTACTATTCTTCTCTCCCTTCCTGATGACCACAAGAGGCTCCACAAGGTTGCTGACACCTTCCTGTACTACTACTTGTTATCTTAGTGTATTATGCAGCCTTTTTTTTTTTTTTCCTCCTTTCTTCCATCCTTTGGAACCATTTCAGTTAATCAAAGAACCAAACTATTAAAGAACTTCATGCCTGTATTTATTCATCCATATTTACACATGACATTAAGAATTGGCAAAAGGACAGGGATGTAAAGCAGCTGAGCACCCTCCAGCTGATCCAAGTAGAGAGTGAGCAACATAAGAGGGTGTGAGCAACACAAGCTGATGCCTGTTCACACCAGAACATATTCATGCTATCTCATACTACTATCCCCATAGAATCACCGTCACAAGCTCTTTCACTCCCTACATGAAAGAAAGGGAGAATCACATGGTGGCACAATGCATCCAATGCACTTACTCTACTTACACCTCAAAAGATGGCATCTGTATGTTCCACAAAGATCCCAGCCTCTTTCCCCAACAGCTTAGCCAGCCAGTGTCTACTAATCAACCCTGTGAAATGCGTTAATTTGATTCGTGTCAGTATGGAACAATGCTAGGGCCGCATGATGAAATATAACCTTCTATTTAAGAAAAACAGAGTGATTAGTGTATATAGTTCTTGTATCATGCAAAGGAAGGGTCCAGCAATTTGTGTAAATAGAGGGTTTGAAGGACTAGCATTGAGACTCAAGTCTGGGAGATAAGAGGACCAAGGAGGTTTTTTAGGAAACTGCAGACTTTTGCATGGGACACTGCCCAAGCCTCTGATTTCCGGCAAAGAGATCCATCAAATAAGGAGAAAGGGGGAGTTGAAGGACGACCGAAGGACAAAGCCTGGGAGGAAGACTACGAGCCTTCAGCACCAGAGACCCCCAGAGACTGATACGCATGCGTCCGGAGTTCTGATTCCGGGAACTAATTATAATAACCCTGCCTTTTCTAGGAACAGTGATGAATACGTATTAGTCTAGGAGCATAAAAATCAGCCACCTGATGTAACAGGTGTGTGTCTTGGTGGAGCAGAGACTCCCAGTGCACCCAGCACTGTTTGCTTGCCTCTATTCGCTTAATAAATTATAAACTTTAATTAGAATCCTATTTGGGACTTGGTCATTTATCACAAACCCTGATTTTTCTTTCATTCTTTCTTTTTCCATAAGTCCAGATTATGCACTCTTTTAAAAGAGAAAATCAGTATTACTGATTTGACAGTATTACTGATTTGACAAACCATACTAGAAAAGGTCTTAGCTGAAACAGATTGCAGCTGAGAAACAAAATGGTTCCCATGGGCAATACAAAACTCATCCTTGTGAACCATCATAGCCACAAAGATTTCTGACTGATTTCTGATATCAACACAGCCAACTGCCTACCAGCTGTTTTATTCAAGTAAATCTTTGCCTACTCCTGCCACTAAATGAGGTAGCTTAAAGTGGCTAGTCCAAAGTAAAGAATTTAATATTCAGTTCAGTTCCAACAAATTTTGGAAAACACATGGGAATTATAACTCACATGCTAATACTTAAAGTTTTTGTTAATAAAACTTCCAACACTAACCTTACCTCATTGATTTTTATGTTCACTATAAAACGATAGCTGTCATAATATTTTTGAATTACTACAAAAGGAAGTCAGTCATTCCAGAGTCAATGTTATTTAGCAACATAGTGATAGTTATAAATTCAAAATACTTAAAACCAATTTACAAAACTATCAATCCTAGTAGCTTTTAACTTTTTGAAATTTCTGTCCCCAATAACATTCAAATTTTATTATACTTTAACAGATTAATGGAAAGTGAATTAAAAGGGCACTTTTCTTTTTAAGTCATGCCAATGCACTTAACTGCTTCATGAATAAAAAGTGATGAATTCCACAATAATATAAAAACCATCAGTAAATAGCTATTAGGTCCATACATTATGGAAACAGAATTTTTATATGAACTGTTTTTCTCAGTTTAATTTTTTCTTAATAGTAGGAGTCAATTATTACAAATAGTTGACATAGCAATGGGAGCGATTTTTGTGAAGTACATTTAAATTCGTAACCTGCTCAGGACATTCAAACAAAGGAGCCACCTGTAGGTAAACCTCTCCAACCAAACTAGAGAATCTCTGTTACATTGGGAGGGATGAGCTGTACCCTTGACCCCACTCCCTCTCCTATCTCACATCTCAGAGAGGAGAGATTCACCCTGTTCTGGGACTGGAACACCTGTTGATATCACCCACTTGTTTATCACATACTCTTTCATCAATAGGTCCAGCTGGAATCAGCTTGGCTACAGGCTTATCTTCTATAATCTACAGCCAGCTCATAAACACAGTGATATAAAACAGATTGGGCAGTATTTTTCATTTATTCATAAGAACACAGGGAATAGAGAAGAAGGTTAAAATAATAAACTAAACATACAATGTTTACTTTAAATTTAACAGTGTTTTCTTCAAGAAGTATACCGTGTTGGCTATTGTATCTCTCCTGCCCACATTCTTTCAGAGACCAATGTATTGCCTTTTCTCTGGAAACTGCTCCATTTCTCTGTGAATAAGTTTCTAACCACTTTTAACCTCTTTGATAAAAAATCACTTCTAAATCTTCCCAAATATAAAACCTGAGAACATATTTCTCTCCCAATAAGCCAGGCTGCACAATCTCCCTTGGCAGCAAGAAACTTCATTTGGTTTGATATTTATCTTGAGTACCAGCAAGTGAAGTGTTACAGCTCTGCTTAGCTCCTTCACTTGTTTTCAACTCAAATCTTTAGTTCTCTGGGCCCTTCTAGAACCCAGAATTTTCTCCATAGCTCTGCTTTCAGGGCAAATAAGCCAGGACAACTGCCTTACCTCAACCCACCACCAACCCAAAATAAAATAAAACCTACTGCTGCTCATCTCAGTCTTCTTCAGTGGCTTCTGGAGTCTTCCAGAGTTCTCTGAAATGGTGGCCCCTGTCTGGGAGTGCTGCTATTTCAAAGACAACACTTAGGACTTTCAGATTTGGGGAAGGGTATTTTGTTGGTCTTTAATAAGTGACCTCAGGTGTTTCAAATGAAAAGGCACCATCTCAGCATTACACAGCTAATTGGTATTTAGGTTTTCTAGGTAATTCTGCTGATGTGCCCACATCCAGTGATGCCCACAGCAGGGAACTGCATGCCACCTGCAACTCTGTCAGACCAGTTGGAAGTTCTACACTTTCCTTACAAGGGGGATCTGCAGCAGTGCACAGAGAATTGCCCCCTTGGAGATAAAAGTGAATCACTCATATCTAGGGCCCTTGCAACATGAGTCAGACACAAGAGAAAGTGTCTGATAAAGGTCTAATAAAAATCTATTGCGTACATGATCTGTGCATGCACAGCAATCCAGATAACATGCTGGATTTGCTGCATAAACTCATGTGTAGTGCATCTTACACAACTTGATGCACAACAAAGCTCACACCAATTGTCTAGTTCATACACAGTAAATTTGATACATCTCTGAGATGTACCAGACTTCTATTAATTTGGAATTTCAGATTTAGCTAAGAGATTATCAAGGTCCCCTGAGCTATTGAGATTATTTAAATCTGGATAACTGATCCACAAGCATATGATAGAACATCAGCGTTAGCATCAAATCTATCCTTAAAACTTCAATTTCTGAGGAGCAGAGCAGAGTTTTTGTTTTGTTTTCACCAACAGAAGAACAGTTGTGAGAAACACAAGATAATTGCTTCCATGAGAACAGAGTACATTGTTTTACTACATTAGATGGACAAAAAGATTATGTGGAATATTTGACATTCCAGTAGTAATGTTCTGAAGAGAAAAGTTGTTGCATAAATTAGTAGATCCATTTTGTCTGTTTCTGTGACTTATCCATAAAAGAAGTACTTCTCATGGTTAAAAAAAAAAAAAAAAAAAAAAAGTACAGAAGATTCAGTTTGACAGTATCTGGCATATTCTTGATATTTACAGATTTCTCTTACAGCTGGTAGTATTCAGACCCTTCTACAAAAAGGTTTAAAGAAAAAGAATGAAAATAGTACAAACCCTAGCTGGCTCAATTCTTACCTAAATATTAAATATAAAAAGATGTGCTAGCAGGCAAGTTACAAATTCCTTGTTCTACTAGGCCAAAGATACAAATTTCCTGAAATTCAGAAGTCAGGTCTTCTAAAACAAAAAATGAGAGAAAATTAAGAGACTATATAATTAAATTACTTCTTTCTAGAAATAAAACTGGAAGTTAAGGTCTCCTAGCAAGAACATTCCAAGCTATTCAGGGCATAATAATAGCAAAGTTTGCATACCATTCTCAGAGACAATATCTTGTTTTAATGGGAAGCCTGGTTTGAGCAAAGGCAACATGCATTCAGTCTACAGCAGATTCTTATGCTTCCTGCAAGTGCTAGGTTGATTTAAGTGACAACTTAATAATTACAGGTCTCAAATCAATCAAAGACAAAAATTGTTATTTATCCTATCCTGGAACAGGCTCCCCAGGGAAGTTGTCACTGCACCGAGCCTGTCTGAATTTAAGAAGAGATTGGACTGTGCACTTAGTCACATGGTCTGAACTTTTGGGTAGACCTGTGCGGTGTCAAGAGTTGGACTTGATGATCCTTAAGGGTCCCTTCCAACTCAGGATATTCTATGATTCTATGATCCTGCTCTAAAGATAATAGGATCCTGTAAGGACAACTTAAAAAAATAAAATAAAATAAAAATAAAAAGATTTATTTCTGACCTAACTAGATGACAATAACCATTTTTGCTAGAATAGCATCAGCTGCTGATACTATCACTGATTAACTCTAACTGATGAAACCCCAAAAGAACTATGTTTCCATAACAAGTTTCCAGTGATATAAATGACCTAAACAAACATTCCAAACTCATTTACCGATGATGTTTCCTGTTAGCATCTTGAAGATTAATACATTACTTCAGAGAAATGGAAAAGTGCTTAATACATTCAGTTCACAAAGTCTGCTTTGACTGAAGGAGGAGCAAAAATTGAGATTCTTTTTTGGTAGTAGGTAAAGCTTGAACTTGAGAAGAAAATTTAAGTCCAAGATTGTAAAGCAAAAAAAATAAATAAATAAAAATCAGACTCAAAGGACAGCAATTAAACAATTTCTGATACTAGGTGAAAGAGGAAAAAAAGCTAATTATAGCTTTTATAGTTTTATATAGTTTTATATAGTTATATAGTTTTAGCTAGGACTAGTGAATTGTTTAGGCCTCTTGAATGAATTAATTAAAAACTGTTTGTCAGCATCACCTCAGTGTGATATCTACACAAGTTACTGCTTCTCACATGAATGGTAGTGTCAACTACTCTGCATTAAAGATAAGATAGAAAAACAGAAGCTCACTTAATAGTTCACATGTGGAAAACAGCTCTATGCTGAGAATAAAGAATACCAAAGAACTGACATTCTTGTATGACCTGATACAAGAGGAAAATGCTATGACTATAATATCAAACTATTATTCAAAATGAAGGATTCTGACCAAAACAGAACTCAAAGCGATATGTAGCTGACCTATGGATGACAATTACTTGATTTTAGCAAAATTTCAACTTGAAAAAACAGAAAAGTCAGCAGTGACTTTGGATTTTATCAACACTTGGACTTTTTGGACTTTGGTTTTATCAACAAATGTCTGACAGAGGAACTTGCCAGCTAGTCTAGTCTTTTAAGAAATCAGGCCCAAGCAGTTCTCTCAACCTCTCCCATCAATGCCTTACCAAGAAATAAGTTAAATTAGCTACTAATAGCAGCAGCATCATATTTGTTATCTAATCTGTGGGACCTTCCAGAGTACTAGAAATGGTATTGTCTTTTCATCTTTACTAGTACAGATCAGTAGTATCCCGGACCTTACTAGTATCCTGGACAAATAACTTCACTAGGCTAGTTTGCAAGTGGCTTAAAAAGAAGATTAAAAACATACTGTGAGTCATGTGAGTCATGTGTACTTATTTTTCTTAAAATCTCAATTCTGATATAATAAGTGGTGAAACTATTTAAAAAAATAAAATAAAATCTGGTCTTTACAATCACAGAGAAAAAGAAACCAGATCTAAAAATCTCTACAGAAGAAAAATTTTATAAAAATATTTCAGATTACTTTTTAAATGTTCTGATTTTTGGACTCAACAAAAGATGCAAGATTTAAAATGTGAGGGCTGAGTAGCTTTCAGATTTATGGGAACTAATAATTATTCAGTGGTATTCTTATTCTGAGCCCCTTAAGAAATTGTTCTGTGAAATGCTGTGTCACATTAATTTAATTCTAGAAATTATTATTCAAAGATACCTTACAGGTAGAAGGTGGTCCATCAGCTGAAGATCATAAGGCTTGTCAATACTGCTAAGCTATTTTATTAATAACAAGAACCAAAAAGCAGATTGGAGTCCAACTGAAACAAAAGTGTAGCCATTTTTCCTGTCATACAAATTGCAAATACATTTACTTCAGGTGCTGGAAACGGACTCCCAAACTTTCCAGAGACTGTGCTAGACTGAAATATGAAATCTGGACATAGAGAGACTACTTAGACCAAGAAAGGCTGTCTAACTCAAGCATACTGTCAAGAAAGGACTATAGTCTATTGTTACCAAATTAATTAGTTTAGTAGCTATTGTCCCAAATTGATAACTCCTTTTATATGTCATCTTTGCAGTAATATTCTTGAGGCATTTTAGGTGAAACTGGAGAAGGTATCATAGTCTTTAAAACTTCAGTTATCACATGAAGTGGATCTTCAACTCAAATTCTAAGTGTTCGAAAATTTTCAGATAATTAATGACATTCCACAATACTAGGAAACATGTAAGATTGAAACTACGGACATAAAAGCAATAATTTTATCCTTTGTATAAGTACCATGCTTATAATACAGGTTTCATGGTAAATTAAAAACAAAAACTTATGCAGGGATGAAGTCAGACATGAATAAGTTTCAGTTTCAGGTTTTCTAGCATACTAGACGAGGCTAGTTTGCCAAGTATGTAAACTGAATCCAGCCAGCTAGATCTTCTAGCAGCATGTCAGTGACATTTCAAGATCTGATCTTGCATTTATTTCTCAGGTCAAGTTATGGGTTTACTAGTTTACCACAATCGTATTCCAGCTCAGAGACACTCTCTTTCTCAGGACAGAATAGCATCTGAAGGAGAAAGATAAAGGAAAACTGGTATGTGCTGCTTTCTTAACAGTGTTGACACTAAACAATGTGAAGTTAGATATGAACACAAGCTATCATAAAAGTGCTTTTATACTGTCAAATGTTTAAGAGGTATTTTCAGAAAAAGAACCAGAAGTGAAGTAACTCAAATTAATGTCAGAGAAAGCCCTACAACCTACACGAGCCAATAATGACAGCCAAGTCACAGCAACTAAATAAACAGAGAAAGATAATCCTCATACACCAGATTTCAATGAGAATAAAAGCCAACTCTGATTCTTCAGAGTACTAGAAACTCAAGAACTCTCTGAACTGTTAACCATAAAGTCCAGTACACCATCATATTCCTTCCTTCTCCAAAATGTCCAAGACAATACTGGATATCATGTAAACTTTCTAACATTTCAAAAAGAGAAACTTCATGAACTACACATCCATGCTTGATCCTGTGCTGCATTAGAACCTGTATGGAAAAATCATTAAACCACAATAACCTACACTGGAATAACTTGAAATAATTTTTTCCTTCTCCCTTTCTCAGTCCCTTGAAGGAACCCAGGGTCTTACAAAGATCATAATCAGAAACAAAAATGTGGCTAATATATATCTTATATGACCAGACTGTTACACATCAACAAATTCCAGACTTGTAAAACATTACCCCCTAAATTATGCAGAGGTATCCTAGATTTTGATAAACTTGATTCAATGTACTTTTCACTCTAAGGAAAAATACCTGGGTGAAACAAAGCATACAATTATGTGAGGGTTTCCATTTTCCATTTCTATTTCCCATTAGTATCTGTAGAATTAGTGTCCTCACTATCTACAAATTTTCTAACTTGAAATCAGAAAATAAACCTAGCTTTGATAACACCTCAACTAAGCAAGATGGTTTTCCTTTCCATAATATAAAGATAACCACTATACCTGCCTCACAAAGGTACAGTGAGGTTTCAACGCTTTGTTAAAAACTCTGAAAAGTGCCTTACAGAAAGGCCTGAGGAGGAGGTACACAAAAATGTGCATTATGCCAAAAAGGCAAAAAAAAAGATTAAGTAGATGGAGCAATGGAATATTGAATCAGGACAGCACAGGAAGACCTTTTCAGCCATTTCTGGAAGAACCACAGTTCCTTCAGAAGCAGAACCTCTTCCAAAAATTCACAAGATCCAGAGTCTCATAATGGCAGTTCTCCCACTGAAGCTTGTAGAGTATTTTCAAGGCTTCTGATGGAGACATTAAAGAATTGCTAATACACTTTACTAGTGTAGTGTATAGGTTAGAAGGAAAAATGAAACATGAAGTGCAGCATCTTATGAGCATATATACTTCAGAACAATTTGTGCTAGCCTTATCGTAAGCAGTATATAAAAATCTGATTATTATCCCTAGAAAGTGAAATCCCTACTCCGGTAGACTGTGAAAAGTTTCCCATATTTTAAAGCTTGAAGTAAAAGCTTGGCCAAGAAATTTTAAAAAGATGTTTCAAATCATTCTTTTATCAGGGTCCTTCAAAATTAAACCTTCTCTTGACTTGGTTTACTATAAAAGGTGAATTTGGTAAAAGTTTGAACTGAAATTATGACCATTCTTGGTCATGTAAACTCAGATCACATTTTTCAAGGAGGGAAGAAGAAATAATCGTTCTATAGATTTTTCCATACAAAACTCTGGAAAATTGTTGCAACTCTGGACTACGACATGTAAGTAATAAATAAATAAGCAAACAAAATAGATGATGAAGTAACATACATAAGCTGCAGGAATCTAAACTCAGACTGACACACCTACATTGCCTCATTCATCCCTCAGCTGAAAATTACTGTCCCTTAACAAATACAGCATAACTGAAAGAAAGAGGGATGTCACCAGTTAACAGCACTGATAAACAAAACAGGTTGGCTTAAATGACCCCTGAAAATCAAACCACTATTAAATGATTCAAGTGAGCAAAACCTTTTTAATATTTAGTTTTTCAATTTTCCTGATAAACCCTCCAACCTTCTTAACTCCTCCACCTCACCTACTCTGAACTGATTTCTTCAATCTGTGTGACCTAAACTGCATGTGAGATTTCACAAAGCGCATTAAGACCTTCCCCATCTCTACCAGAAGTCTCTCTTCTGATACATTCCAGGATCAGATTTTCTACAGCCACATTTTGTGTGTGACTAACAGCAGCTTCCTGATATACTGTTACTGCCTTCACCTCAACATTTACAATATAGAAGTTTTAGTTTATAATTCTTAGGGGCATAACCCTGAATTCTGTATTATATCTCATCTCTTTTTGTATCACTCAAGAATTCAAGATCATCCAAATCTCCTCCGATCACTAGTGGCTCCAGCCTGTGTATCTTGTAGAGCTTAGGGATATGGTTTAGTGGAAGATTTGTTAGCGTTAGGTCAGGGGTTGGACTCGGTGATCTTGTAGGTCTCTTCCAACCTAAACTATTCTATGATTCTGTGATCTCTGATAATTCAGCTCCTAAGTATGCTTCCAAAGCTCGGCAAGCTATGTAATAAAAATATTAAGTGAGCCACATTGCAATATCAGGTCTTGAGATGCTTCCACTGTAATTTCTACCAACCTGGGCTTTTCCTTCCATACTATCTGAACTGTTAGCCAATTATTATTTGCCAGTATTTCATCCAGTTCTTGAATGAGCCTCAACTTTCACTCACTCCAGTAATTTCCATAATGATATGGCATCAAAAGCCTTACTAACAGACAGCTACATAAAGCATAGCATATTTTCTTTGTCTACAGGATGAGCATTCTTATCAAAGAAAGATACTGTTTTAGTCTAATTTGACAGTTTTCATAACCAAAAAGGGTGCACAATAGGGCTCTGGAAAATAATAATAATAATAATAATAATAATAATTTTTTATTCCAAATTCAAACAAAGATATTTAGAATATGTTTTTACTTTAGCTACAAATTGATTTTTACTGTTTTTTTAAGCTTGCTATCCAATCTGGGAATATACTATTTTAAATCTTATGCTAACAATGAAGCTGCAAACTTTGAGTTACTGTTTTGTTTCACACAAAGTATCACCAGAATTCCTCTTTTTTGAATAGAATATGTTCAAAATACTTTTTAATAAAAGTTTTTTGTACTTGAAAGTATGTCTTTGAAGAACTTCTAGAATTAAGTCTTCTAGGATTTTAACCCTTTGAGCTGAGGTCATCCTTAAATATGAAGATATAAGTGACTATGGAAAAGATCTTGCTAATATGCCATAGAAAGTTATATACCTCACTGCAAGAAAGATGTATTTTTAAAATATTTATGGCTTAAACAGTCTATTTTTTGTCTATAGATTTATTAATTAGATATATGTGTATATTCACATATGCATGTGTAAACAAATATTAATGCTGAAAAAATTCAGAGCATACATAATTTAACACAGAAGTAGAAGCTTTGTGAAAACAGATTTACTAAACAGGGAAATGAAACTAGAGTATGAAAATTCATTTCCCAATCTCTGACAGTTGACATTAACATGGAACCTTATAAATCTGCCTTTCAAGAAATTTCTGAAAATAAATAACTAAATATAACAAGTATCATTCCTCATCTGTTTTTCTTTTCCTGGAAAGCATTTTGAAAGTAATCTTTTTTCCAGACAGATTATTCTGCACATGGGTAAAATTCTGCTCCTTTTTTCAATCTCCTCAAAAGATTGAGAAACTAAAGACACATTTCAAGAAACAGGAAAATGCCAGCACAAAGAAGGAATCTTAATGTAAAGTCAGACATAGATTAAATACACAGGATCCTGTACTACACTAATGTAGTTATATTTACCAGTACATACATAGGAGTATCACAATTCTATCCCAAACAGAAGCAAAAAAATAATCAAACAACAACAACAAAAAATCACCACCTTTCCAGCCTTCAAAGTTAAAGAGGGTATGTTAAAGAACTGCTAATATTTCTCTCTGCAGCTGTCATAAACTTAGTGGCTTTCCCTAAATAATCTCATGTAGTGACACACGTTTCAAGTAAACAGCAAAATGCATAAGCACTTTAGAGTTTAAAATGTTTCAGAGGAATTAATTTCCAATAACTCCTTTAGTAAGGAAGTAAAGAGCTAGTAGTTATAAAATAAAACCAACCTCTTACAATTTTCTTAAATGTCAATCTACCTTAAGGCTGCATTACAAAAGCACATCTATGGATGCACAGGTATATCAGCCTCTTCAATTTCCACCTGTTTACGATTTTTTTTATTTTTTTTTTTAGGCTTATCGTTGCTGAAAATTAAGTCTAGCATGGGAAATTCAGCCTTTGTTCTTCCTTCCTGCATGCATTATACACTCAGTAACAATTCTGCAGCCTGCAAGTTGGCTTTCACAGATGCAATTAAGTGCCCCTGTAACTGAAACTTCCTAAACTGTTCTATTATTGATGCAAGAAGAAATATAACCCTCTCCCCTCATTCATCACTGTACTGAATTGCAAGATCTAACAGAGTAAAGAAAAGTAAAACTTTATTTGCTGGATGTTGTATATAGATGTGATTTTTCAATATTAGAAAAAAATAAACCTGAGGAGAACAAGTTGTTTTTTCATAGTAAAAAAGTAGTTCCCATACTTTGTTCTTTTTAACATATATGTATGTTTTATATATAGATACATACACAAATAAATATACAAGTTACTTCCATTTGCAGACATTTGCCCTGAAACTTTACCATTAGTTATACCCTCAGATGTCTATATTTCCACTTTGAACATCTTAATTCCAAGAGTCTGTTCAAAGATAAATGGGCATCGTAATCCTAGGAACACATAAGTACAAATTAACCTAGAAAGTAAAAGATTTTGATCTTAATGTATGCATCCCTGATCAAAACACTTAAAAATGTCCAAACGGATGGAGTTCTGGTAATCTCATTCTTTAATATAATCTATTACTTGGCATGAATAAAAAGGTTCTTCTTCAGCACGATTGCTGGTTACAATTAGTGACAGTAAAGGATGTAAGTGTTACATACACGAATATTTTTCCTGTGAAAAAGATAAAGAAACACTTAATTAGACTCAAGGTCACATGTAAATCATTGATAAATCATTAAGCCACTACAAATTAAAAGGCTTTGAAATAAAGACAGAATTCTGAGTTTGAAAGCAGTACAGTCCTACAAAACAGAAATTCAGGTGGTAAATAGACATCAGATCTCAAAACTCAATATATAGAACACAGCCCTTAAATAATGGTAGCAACCTCTCCATAGTCAAGATTTCAAAACTGGTTTGCAATCCATAACACTAGCCTAAAATTTTCTCAATTTATTAAAAAATAAAAAGTAAAAAAAAAAATAAATAAATAAAATTACATAACTTCAGGATTTCTCTTTCAACCATGTCACTGCTCAGCAAGACAATTGTACATCACATGAAAAATTCTAGTCTCTTTCAGCTTTTAATAGTAGATGCCTGATTATACCACTATAACAAATATCTTTGAACTGTTTAACTTACTAACAAAGTTAAAAGCAAAAATACCCAAATCCTAAATATGTAATTCATAAAGAAGCATATTTTCCTTAATTAATTTTCTCAAAGTTTACAATATCTGTACTAATTCTCTGTAACTAGATATGTTCTGGATCCATTCTCAGAGAATCCGTGTAGAATAAACATTTGAAACATCTTAAAGACTAAGTAAAACCATCTTTCTACTACGCTGCAAGGCAAATTATTTTTGGATGTTTTGCATTTTTATGCTAAGTAGTGCAGCTGCAATTCATAAAAAGCAATCAAGCTAATTTAAGTCAATCATGTCCAGGAGGTTCTCATCACTTGTATAAAAATGCTCTCACTCATGTTAAGGCTCTACCACAGCAAGAAGCTTCCCCCCCATCCCTTACCCCCCGCGCGGCCCCCCCCCCAAATATTTATACCTTAACTTCAGTCTGTATCTTACACGACAAAGAAAGTTAAATGTAAATCTTATGGAGTTTTGCATCAAACTTATGTGTCTCATTTGAACAAAAACTTTGGTTGATAGTACCAATCTAACACAAATAGGCTTTATCACTCTACCTTTAGTGTACATTGAGGCATCAGGTCTAAAGCAAAGTAAACTTCTAGCACTCAAAAGGCACAACTGTTACCCTCTAATGCATAATCTGGATCATATTACTGGGATCATAACATATGTTTTGAATGTATTATTTTGATTTATCAATATGGCACATCACAACTGCCATCATGAGTTCCCCCTCAGCTGCTACGTTTGACATTTTAAATGATGATGGTTTTTATTTTAAAATTTTGCATTAACTGTTGCCACAACATTTTAGACCCTTAAAACTATTATAGCCATACAAGAACCCTTTCCCCTTAGATAGGGGAAATCCAACATAATGGATCTGAATTCAGCTGTGATTCTTTGCCATGTGGCCAACCCCCATGGGCATGTGACTGTTGACACTTCTCTGCCAACTCAAAAATAATGAAAGAAATAGAGCCTCTGAACTTCAAAGTATGCTATGCCTTTATGTCTGTTCCTTATGAGATGGTTACAGTAACTGGAGATGGAAGCAGGGAACCATATAACCAAGCCCTTCACGAAGAGATGAAGCCAGGCAGCACCAGGTTGGCTTAAATTACTGTCGTGGCTTCTTTTCAAGTTCTCTTTGAGCAGTTGCTTGTCAAAACCATTTGTTCAGTGTTCCTACAGAAGTATATAGGGAAAACGGCCATGGCAAGGTTTGAAAAATAGTCTGGTCTTCAAATCAGAAAACTGTATCTGTCTCAGTGGAGGAAGATAAGATTTAAATCCCTGAAACCATTTTCCTGTCATTTTTGGTCTACAGTTGAGACAAAGCTTTCTGTCCAATAGGAAAGATTTCCTTATTATTACAGATTACCATGTGGTTTTCAAGTTCGCTGAACTATTAAATAACTCATCAAATAATAAGTTTTTCATCAAATGGTTTATCTTGGAATTATAAAAGGATGATGATAATCCCTTGGAATTATGAGCAAATAATAATAACCAGAATTAATAACACATTGTAACCCAGAACTCATGTTCTAGAAACATGAGTTCCAGTGACCATGTTCCGGTCAGTAGTGGAGTCCCCAGGGCTCAATACTAAGGCCAGTTCTCTTTAATATCTTTATCAATGATCTGGACGAGGGGATCGAGTGCACCCTCAGCAAGTTTGCACATGACAGGTAGGTGCATGTGTCGATCTGCTCGAGGGTAGGAAGGCTTTGCAGGAGGATCTGGATAGGCTGGACCGATGGGCCGAGGCCAACGGTATGAAGTTCAACAAGGCCAAGTGCCGGGTCCTGCACCTGGGGCACAACAACCCCAAACAGCGCTACAGGCTCGGAGAAGAGTGGTTGGAAAGCTGCATGGCAGAGAAGGACCTGGGAGTATTGGTTGACAGCCGGCTGAATATGAGCCAGCAATGTGCCCAGGTGTCCAAGAAGGCCAACAATATCCTGGCTTGTATAAGAAACAGTGTGGCCAGCAGGTTTAGGGAAGTGATTGTCTCCCTGTACTCAGCTCTGATGAGGCCACACCTCGAGTACTGCGTTCAGCTTTGGGCCCCTCGCTACAAGAAGGATATCAAGGTGCTCGAGCAAGTCCAGAGAAGGGCAACAAAACTGGTGAGGCGTCTGGAGAACAAGTCTTTTGAGGAACGTCTGAGGGAGCTGGGATCATTCAGCCTGGAAAAGAGGAGGCTCAGGAGCGACCTTATCACACTCTACAGGTACCTGAAAGGAGGCTGTAGCGAGGTGGGGGTTGGTCTATTCTCCCACGTGCCTGGTGACAGGATGAGGGGGAATGGGATAAAGTTGCACCAGGGGAGGTTTAGGTTGAATATTAGGAAGAACTTCTTTACTGAACGGGTTGTTAGTCACTGGAATAGGTTGCCAAGGGAAGTGGTTGTGTCACCATTCCTGGAGGTCTTTAAAAGACGTTTAGATGTAGAGCTTAGGGATATGGTTTAGTGGAGGACTTTTTAGTGTTAGGTCAAAGGTTGGACTCAGTGATCTTTGGAGATCTAGGTCTCTTCCAGCCTAGACAATTCTGTGATACGCTTCTCTTGTGAGAGAACACAATCTCTCACAATGGCAAAACCAGTGCAATACAAAAACCATCTAACAGGAGGAGAGCCTATGTTGGGGTTGTGAAGCCTGCCTCTGGGACATGTGATATCACATCTGGAGCTCTTCATCCAGTTTGGACTGCCCATTATAAAACAAGACATTGAAATACCAGCATTAGCTGAGGCCTCACCTGGATGGCTCATGGGACAGGGGCACAAAAAGTACCAGGTGAAGCCCCAGGTCTATGCACCCTAAAGAAAAGGACAAGGGGAAATCTTACTGCTGTCTTCAATTACTTAGCGCAAGGGTAAGAACATAGAGCTGGGCTCTTCTCAAGGGTGCACTGGGAAGGAATGAGACAACCAGAACATTGAAATTCCACCCTGACATGAAAAAACTATTTTAACCACAAGGTTGGTGCCTAGAGAGGGTATGGAATCTCCATCCGTGATGTTCAAAACTTATATGGACACAGCTCTGAGCAAACCAGACTAGGTTTGCGCAAGAGCCTGTGCTAAACAACTCATAGAGCCCCTTCCCAAGGTACATGATTCTATGAATCACCTGGACTTAAGCCTCAGGGTTTCAATCTCACATATGTCCTACGCTAAAACCACAGGCATGCTCACACTACACTCAGCACCACTCTGCACCACACCACACAGGAGGAAGTTCCCACTGGAAGCAGAAGCAGCTGCCAACAGACCATTCCTGAGGTCCTCCCCAAAGTCACAGACAGACACGCAGCAACTAGGCTGCACAGGCTGCGTGTGGGAAAAGTGCCCAAAATCCCAGCTGTCCTGTGATTTTGTTCATGAGGTAAGTGGTGAGAATTTATTGTATAACTGTTCATTAACTATCCTTTTCATAATGAAGTTGAACACAGAAGGCCTTTCAAGGTCCCCACTTGCCTAAGAAGCATTAGAACTTTACAAATCTGAAATATTTAAATAGATTGCCAGTAGCTACAATAGAGAAATACTTTAACAAAAATGATTAGGAATTATGCAACCCAACAGGAACAATGGAGAATGTCAGGTTTCAAATAAAAGTTATAAGCAACACATCAAATAGACAGCTTTTCTTGGAGACAATCAGTCCAGAATATTGCAAAAGCCTAAACAAAATAAAAGGCTGACTGCAGTTACAGACACACTTAAAATACAACTCCTCCCCGCTCCCCTTCCAGAATTGGCATGTGATATGTTCAGTAATTTTTCGTGTTGGTTTTACTATCACTGTATTTCCTGCTGATGTCCCTAGAAATTCTACAAAACAATTTAAAAAAAAAAAAAAGATAGGTGTTAATGAGCCCACATATTGAGAGTGTACTTAAAACACGTTTAAAGCATCAGAAATTTTAAGAAGTGGCCATGCAATCTGAAAAGTCAGTGCAATTCAAGAATCAGACTTGTACACAGGGAACACTAGGATAATCTTGTCCTTTCTCATGCTATCATGCAATATTAAAACTTGTATTTAGTCATTACTATTCATATAAGCATTTTTCTCTCATTAATTAACATATCCATTACAGTAATAACACATTAATAGAATTCTAAAACAGATCAACCTTATTCCAGCTGAAGATTTAGTTATGTTGAATATTTTGCCCAAGCCTTCCTTTCAACATTATAGTATATCTAACTCATGTTTTTAAACATAGTTTACAGAATCACAGAATAGTGACCTCTGTCACCATCAAAGACCTCTGGAGATCATCTAGTCCAATGCTCCTAGCCAAACCACAGCCACCTAGAGCAGGTTGCTCCCAGGTAGTTGCTCTGAATAAGTCCAAGAATGGAGACTCCACAGCCCTTCCAGGCAATCCTCATCATAAAAAAGAAGTTGTTGGTGGGGCTTTTTGTTTATTTTTTTAATGTTTAAATAGAATTTATTTTATTTAAATTTGCGTCCATTTGCTCTTTCCTTTCAGTGGATAACACTGAGTCTGGCTCCATCTTCTTGACACCATCCCACCAGGAATTTGTCAGATCCCACTCGGGCCTTCTCTTCTTGAGGTTATCCAGCTCCATCAGCCTCTCCTTATATGACAGATGCTTCAAACTCTTAATCATCTTCATGGCCATGTGTTGGACTTGCTCCAGTATGTCCATATCTTTCTCATATTCAGGAGGCCAGAAATGGACAGAATTCTCCAGATGTTGTCTCACTGGTGCCGAATAGAGAGAAAGGATCAACTCCCATGGCCTGCTGGCTATGTTTTATCTAATGCAACCCAGGCTTTCTTTACTACATGCACCCATTGCTGGCTCATGTTAACTTTGAGTCCATTGAACCTCCAAGGTCCTTTTCTTTGCCAAGTTGCTTTCCAGACTGTTCTACCTGACTGTGTGCTGATGCATGGGGTTACTTCTTCCCAGGTGTAAGAATTTCTACTTCCCTATGCTGAACTTCATGAGATTCCAATTAGCTCAGCTCAGGGGTCCCTCTGAATGGCAGCACACCCACATGGGTCTAGCAGCCACTTCCCTTCATTTTGTATCATATTCAAGCTTGCTGAGTTTGCATTCTGCCCCATCACCAAGGTCGTTAATGAGGGTGTTAAATAGTACTGGATCCATTCCTATCCATCGGGGGCCCAGATTTTCCCTACTCTTGTTGTTTCTGATGCACCTGGAAAAACATTTTTTCTTGTCCTTCAATGTGCCTTGCTGTAATTCAAGTCCAGATGTGCTCTGGCTTTTTTTACCCCTATACCAGCTCAGACAATGTCTCTATATGCCTCAAAGGTCATTTGTCACTGCTCTCATCCTCTGTATCATTCCTTCTTATTTAGCTTGATAATTAGAAGAGCAGAAGAGCTGATTTCAATTATGCAAAAATAATCATTTATTAATATATATATATATATATATATATATATATATATTCTAACAGTTCCTGAAAGCATTCGTTGTCCAGGAAGAAAATGCATAAGTTATGCTTATCCTCTCTCTAGGTACGCAACAGACCTCTTCATAATTTATGACACAAGACAACAGCATAGTCAGCTAGCTCACTGCCAAGCCACTAGTACACAGAATCATGCTGGAAGAGAAAAAGATAACAGATGCATTGGCACTTCAATGAAGACAGGTCTGAACTTTTGTGTGGGTCATAGATCAACACAGCTACAGGACTGGGAAACAACCATGAGTCAACAATGTATATGAGTCTAGGTCAAGTCTGGCAAAGATTTCCTGCCTGATTTAAACTTAATTTATTTGGTCCAATGGCACTGTTCCTAGAAACAGAGGGCAGGTTGACCACACGTGTCTGTCTGTATTTGTGGCCTGACACTTGGCAGGATAAAACTTCATTATGTTTATGTTTATGCTTAGGAAAACTACTCTCAATTGTTTCCAGTCTGTTGCAAACATAAACCTATATTAAATATGTACTATTGTATTTACCACAACTTTATGAAATCATGCATAAAATCCTAAAATGGTATAAAAGAAAGACAACTTCTCAAAATTATTTGTTTTCCATTTCTGGCAACATTTCAAAATAAACAAGGAAGAAAACCAATCGTTATATTGAAAGGTCAGCCAGGACCTTATTTTCAGGATAAATAAAGCCAGCTTAAAAAAAATATTCAGATGCAAATAAAGAGATGCACAGTTTTATCTTGTACCAGCTATGGCTTCAGAAAAATGAAATAGCTCCTCAGTACAATATCTTGGTAAATATCTCTATATGTTAATGAAGAAAACTGATTTTTTTCCAGCCAGAGTAAAATTTACAGTTGCCTCAAAAAATGAAATAAATTGTAATGAAAAAGATAATTTTATTCCAATTCAAATAATACAGACCTGATTAGGCATTGAAGATAATTTGGGATAGAATCTTATTTTCTTACCCTCTAATCTCAAGAACTTTACTGCTTCTGTTATAAAGGAGAAAAGTTTAGTTTTAATCATATGAAGATAGAAAAGAATGCTGAAGTACAGCAATATGCAAAATAAATGTTCTGTTTGAAATTCAGTATAATGCATGGTCCAGTAAAAGACTGTGCACTATGTTATGTCCTGAAATGTGTAAAGGAAACATAAAGCATAGTCTGGAGATCAAATATATCCAAGCACTTTTTCCTCTACAGTTTTGTTCCTTGTCCTGTAAGGACTCTATTTTCACATGATTTTGCTGTGTATCTAAATTTAAAGATGAAAGATGAACCTCCATACAAATCCTTATACTAGTAGTCTATCTCCCACGCAAGCCCCGTGGGAACCAGAGAATCACTTGTGTTAGACTGGATCTAGCAAGCAGGCATCAGGAACACTTTTTTTTTTTTTTTTTTTGTGGGGGGGGGGGGGGGGGAAATGCAAAGAAAAACAATCTTCGTAATTTCTATTACTACCGGTAGCAATTTCTACCAGAAATTTTCTCCTTACTTCTTTATTATTTATCCTAAGTTTAAAGGCAATATTAGTGCCCTTAGCAATGAATATTTCTACTGCAGTGTTCCTCCAAATTTACTACTTAAAAATACTAACAATGTTTTATAAAAGAAGTAAATTTCTCCTGTCTTGTTACAAATGTTTTAAATTCAACCACAGACAACAAGCATGCTTGGGAAATAGCAAAATAATATTTATGCAAGGGATTGTGAATATGTAGAAATGGGGAGAGATATAATAGATAATATTTTTGATTTCTATTAGGTATTATTGGAAAACAGCTATAATATTTATGAATAGTATAATCAATTCCAGAATCCAGTGTTGCTCTGATGGTATTCAGAACAATGAGTAAATGACACAATATAAAAGTAATTAAACTAATGGAAAGTATTTTAAGTATTTTCTTGGCACTTCGACAGTTTAAACAGTTTAAAGGGGAAAATAAGCATGCAGCAAACATGATCCAGAACTGTTTCTATTTACAAGCTCCTCAGTCATTCCCAGCCAATACCAATCTTGTGCCTGATCTCACAATGTAGGGCAGCTGGAATAAAGTAATATTTAAAGATAAGGAACAGCTGTTATGCTTGTCTGACCTGAGGAAGAATTTGAAAAACAGAAGGACTTGAGAAAAAAAAAAAAAAAAAAAAAAAAAGTCCTCATAAATGCAGTATTTGCAGAATATTTTGAGCCAGTTCTAGCCAGTTCTGGTAATAGTATCTGACATGCACCTTGCTTGCATCAAACATACTTCCAACTAAAAGAAGTAGAAGGGAAGCTAGTAAAGGCAACAATCATTCACAGTCCATATACGAATAACTATAAAAACAGCCTATTTTAAAGGAAAATCATTACTGAGCTTCAAAAACAGTATCAAGAACACATATTACAAGATGTCAGAATTAAGGTTTGCATCTGCAAATCTAGTTCCACCCCTTATGTTAAACTAGACAGCCACAGAATTCCTGCAGAAACAAACCAAAACATTCTCATCCATTTTATTCAATCTTCTGATCTCCTTTCCAATCCAACTTTACACTAGTACCAACATTTTCAAAACTTCTCAAATACTTGCCTTCTAACTCCCTGATTTAATCATGTTATAGGTTAATGCTACAATACTTAAGTACATTTTTAAACACTAATCATAGCACAACTCACAGCCGTAAAAGACATTTAAGAAGCTCTCTTCACCAGCCCTGATGTTCTTGTCCCAGAGCTCTTCAGTAGTATCTTCTGTGATCCATGCTCTTTTTTCACTCATTTACCTTTGATTCTGTAGAACTTTGATTCTTGATTATCTTCAAGTTTTAGATTATTTATACTGGGGAAAGTCTCCTACCATTTACCTTCTTATTCCTTCATCAAATGCATCAGAAATATTTATTTGCATTTTTAAAAAACTTTTTTTCGCACTTTCCTAAATCATTTTCTTCTAGCATGGTATTGTTCGCACCTTCTGTAAAAACTCAGCTATCACTGAAAACATTCGCAGTTACTATTAAGAATATTTCAAAACAGAGAGACATGTCTTAGGCAAAGAATATACAGTGTAAATTCATTAGGATGCATGCAGACTCTTTAAAAATGTAACAGCTGGTGGAATGCATACGGGTGGCAAAAGTATGGTTATATAAAAACAAGAAACTTGCAATATATGGTATTTGTAATAGCATCAGAAAACCTTGACATGCTCATGACTTTATATTCCAACATTTCATTCTGAAAAATATGGAAAGGAACATTGAGGAAAAGATATAAATTATGCAAGTAAATTGATCTATGTGAAAAAGTTTGCACATTCAACACAAGTGCAGAGGGAGCAATTCAAAGAATTTCTTCTTTATATTTCACAGAACAGATAACTAAAAGCAATTGTGCAGATTCAAGTTACTTAATGGCACAAAATTGTGTATCTTTAAAAAAAAAAAAAGTATTAGTACATTAGTAATTATTGCATAGAAATAATGCAACTCTTGCCATAGCAGTGAAAAGGTAGATGATTCTGTAGGGGAACTGCAAATGCAAAGGATTTGTGGGAAGAGCTAAAATTTAAATTACAATTCCACAACATTAAAATTATCACTTGAAAAGAATCAAGGAATTAAACAAATTGGAAGTGACATCTCCCACTGATGCAACAATGCATCAAGTACAACAGTCAGCTGACTCACGAGTTCACAAATATTGTTAACCACTTGACCGTTGACCAAAGAGCTAAACGAACATTTTTCAAAGGAGGCAGATGATTTCACAACTTTGTTACTATCACTTTTTATGTAGTCAAGCCCTACAAATGCTAATTAGCATTCTGCCTTTAAGAATCTTGCATTTTAATTAAATTCCCAGCCTTCTTATTAACTACAGATCTATTAAAAAAATGCTCTAAGGATGCTAATATCCTTATTTAACTAGGTGCTATCATGCATAGTAGTTGCTTAGTCCAGCTTCTTTTCAAGTGTGAGACTGCTATTTTCATGGCTCACCGTGCACAACAGCAACTCCTCCGTGCAACAAATGGAAACTACGATGATTGCTCCCACATGTCTGTGCCAGCCAGACCACAAAGATTTTTAGCCTTAAGGCTACACAACCTAACTACCGTGACTTACTATAGCAGAGCTGTAACGTACTAAATCTTCAGAAAGACAGCTTTTGCCACACATGTATTATCCTTGGCTTGTATAAATGAAACAATGCCTTTATGTCTTGATTTCTGTCTTCCAGTTTATAAAATGGAAAAAAAAAAAAAAAAAAAAAAAAGTTTCACTTTTTTCACAATTTTAGCAGAGAATAAGAATGGAAGCCAAAAAAATGGCATTCCATTAAGTTTACCAAACCTAGTTGAAAATACACCAAATAGGAATTGAAAAAAATTATTCAGGAGAATATACAACTGCTGTTTTTCTGTTGTTCATTTTTTGGAAAATATTTTGCAAATATCTTTTACGTATAACAACGAAAAATCTTTAAAAAGTTCTCATTCTCAGTCTGCATTACTTGAGGATTTTAAGAGTGGAAAGTACTAGAGAAATGTGAAGTATTACGTAATCATTTTACGCTATCACTTGGGACATTAAGTGTGTAATTTCTTTTTGCCTTAGTTGATCTTATTTAGACATTTTCCTAAATATTAGCAGGTCAGCTGTGACCCCATTGATCTTTCACAGACCTAGATTCTTACTTTCTTTTCCCACAGTGATACCAAGACCCAGGGATTTCTTTCCTTCTAAAAGTTAAAAATAATTAATAAAAAATCACTAGTAAGAAGATATTTAAAATTGTGTCACGAAAAGAATCCAGTCATTTGAGCTCAACTGTCAATATGAGCCTCTCTATTCAAATGAGCCCTACCTTCTTTTATGAATCACAGCTTGTGCTGCAAGCATGATTTTTCCTATGCAGAGACAGCGGACTGGCAGAGAATGCATCTTTGCACACAGCACAGGCTTGAATTTTGGGGTTAAAAGCAATACAGGTTGTGAGCTCAGAACTCTGTTACCTACGTTAGGAAGAGCAAATCTCTTCAGTGAAGAAGAATGTACCCAAACTGAATCACTGATAAAAGAGACAGTTTGCAGTCTGGCATTTAGCCCCAGCACATAGACTGAAGTACCTCAAACTAAATCCCTGTTTTGTGTTCTTAACATCCATGTAAAACAACTTACACTAGTACTGTGTAAGAAGGAAAAGTCTACCTTTCAATAGCAAAATTTTACATAGCTTTATGTACCCTATACAAGGATCAACCTCATGGATGATTTGGTATCTTCTTTAATTTCTCCCCAAGACAGGAGATGCAAAACACCAGCCATCCATTGCCCTTTCCCTTTTTCACTTTTATAAACCTTGACAGCCACTTGGTCTTTGCCATTAATGCAAAGGCAAAGACAAGTCCATGGACGCCTGTCTCCCTTCAGTCACCAGACTTAGTAATTCACGTCTTCCTTCAAGGGACTTTAGTCTTTTTTTAAAACTGTTTCTTAAATTTAACAAACACCTCCCTGCAAATACATGCAAAACTATTTCAGCACACTTAATCACAATATAAAAAATAGTTAAAGAATACAAAGGATCATTTCTGAAGCAATCCTATCAAAGTTCCTCTCAAAATATCTCCAAGTTAGAGCAAAAGTTTTAGAACAGTAGATAACAGTACTAATATTTTTCTAATCATTTCCATCCACTAGAATCAAGGCTAACTGAAGCTTAATTTATCTTATCACAGTAAAATTTACTTAGTCATAAAAACGTATTAAAACTGTTTAATTGAATATTGTTTTAAATGGCAACAAGGTTATGTTCTGTAAATCTAAGAACTGAGAAAAGAGAAAACAGTTATGCATCATTTTAATTAAAGAAAATTGATGAAAATGAAAAGTGTTTTGACGTTAAAACAGATATAACATTCATGAAACTGTTTGTCCCAAACAACACGAATAAAAACTTTACACATAAAGTATACAAGCAGTTATCTTTGTTCTTTCATCTTTACCACTTTCTTTTCATCTTTGTAGTCTCTGGGCACTATTTTCTACAGGCCTCACAAAAGGAACTCTCCACCCTTATAGTCAACTTTTCCTGAGGCAACACTTCAATTTCAAATCAATAATAATAATGGTGTTCCCAAATTAATGACAGAACATTTAGGGCTGTTATCAAAAACTGACTGAATCTGACAAAAAGATTAATCAACATTTAATCTTCCTCTGGATAAATGAATTCTAGTGCATCGTTCACAATGCATAAGATATACATTATGGGGACTGCATTACCTATCATGCACTTACTATTTCCATAGCCTCCCTGGCCCTAACTATCCTTAGAGTGACTTTTGTTTTCCCTGTCATAATCTCTAGTTGATTATGCTGATTCAGGTCAAGCTATTAAACTAACTACTTTGCTAGAGAAAAAATAAAAATAAAAATCACTGGTGCTATATGAATTGCCATATTCTTATTATTTCAATATGTTTTCACTATAAAATAGTTAGAGATGATGTGGGGAGGGATACAGTTGAGAAAGTTGTGTTTCCCAAATGCAACCATTACAAAATGGTAATTTGGTGATACAATTCACTATTATCATTTTTACCAGAGCTTAATCTAAGTAATCGGCATAAATTACAAAATTTTGCACTAAATTAAAAAAAAAAAAAAAGCGCTCATCTATTCAAAAAGTACATTACTATTAGTTTCTGTCAAGATTTTTGTATTACTTAAAGTTACTGAAAACTAATGATTCAGTCTGCTATATAACAGAAGTAAACACAACCTCATATTAGAGAATTTATTCTGCACACCTAGATAGGAAAGATGCTTTCTTTCCAGTTATGCTTCCCCAAGGAAAACATAGCAACCACAGGTTTCATACATTCCAAAAACCGTGTAAGAATGAGGTTGACTGAAGGTACATGGAAAGTCCATAGTACCAGGCACAGGACTGTTGAAAGTAAGTGCTTCTCCATATCTGTCCTCTTCATCCATGCAGCACAAATACCAGGAAAACATGAAGAACTATTCTGACTCCCTTCCTAGTCCATTCTGGGAAATCTACAAACACATATGAATAGGACTATAGCAAAAGTAGAAGCATCTATACAGTAGACAACAAAAACCATTACAAGAATCAAAAATAGCTATACATTCCTCTTAATTAAATTCCCACTTGTATATTTGTATTTAAAATAGTTAACACAGTTTATTTCTTTATATAAATATATGGATATAGATATTTCTTTATATAGATACATGAAAGCATATTTAAAACAGCTTCAGAAATAACTGTAATAATAATTTCCATTAAGTTATTAAAAACCTGTATACTCCTAGCATCCCAAAAAAGTCTCAAGTAAACAATTTTCATGGCAATTGCTTTAAATTGGAAAAAAATATTCCAATTAATTAGAAATTAGTTTGTAAAACACAGGAGTGTTTTAAGAGTTAAAGAATATTCAGAAGCACTTAAGAATTAAAATTCTCAACGGTAACCAGTGCTGTAACAAGATATACCCTGCTTCCCATCAGGATCATACATCCTCATGTCTCAGTGCTTTCCAAATGCGTAACGGATAGTAATCATTTTGGAAATTATTTGTAATTCTGGCTCACTGAGTTATTGGCACTAATCTAAACTCCATTAGGTATTCATAGAATCATAGAATATTCTGTACTTTCAAATTTAATGACAGAATTTCCATGGCTTGGACTGCCGTACGCTTTGTTGGGTTAAGAGCTGGCTGGATGGCCGGGCCCAGAGAGTTGTGGTGAATGGAGTCAAATCCAGTTGGAGGCCGGTCACTAGTGGAGTCCCCCAGGGCTCGGTACTGGGGCCAGTCCTCTTTAACATCTTCATCAATGATCTGGACGAGGGGATCGAGTGCACCCTCAGCAAGTTTGCACATGACAGGTAGGTGCATTTGTCGATCTGCTCGAGGGTAGGAAGGCTTTGCAGGAGGATCTGGATAGGCTGGACCGATGGGCCGAGGCCAACGGTATGAAGTTCAACAAGGCCAAGTGCCGGGTCCTGCACCTGGGGCACAACAACCCCAAACAGCGCTACAGGCTCGGAGAAGAGTGGTTGGAAAGCTGCATGGCAGAGAAGGACCTGGGAGTATTGGTTGACAGCCGGCTGAATATGAGCCAGCAGTGTGCTCAGGTGGCCAAGAAGGCCAACAGCATCCTGGCCTGTATAAGAAACAGTGTGGCCAGCAGGGCTAGGGAGGTGATTGTCCCCCTGTACTTGGCTCTGGTGAGGCCACACCTCGAGTACTGTGTTCAGTTTTGGGCCCCTCGCTACAAGAAGGATATCAAGGTGCTCGAGCAAGTCCAGAGAAGGGCAACAAAACTGGTGAGGCGTCTGGAGAACAAGTCTTTTGAGGAACGTCTGAGGGAGCTGGGATCATTCAGCCTGGAAAAGAGGAGGCTCAGGGGCGACCTTATCGCACTCTACAGGTACCTGAAAGGAGGCTGTAGCGAGGTGGGGGTTGGTCTATTCTCCCACGTGCCTGGTGACAGGATGAGGGGGAATGGGATAAAATTGCACCAGGGGAGGTTTAGGTTGGATATTAGGAAGAACTTCTTTACTGAACGGGTTGTTAGTCACTGGAATAGGTTGCCAAGGGAAGTGGCTGAGTCACCATTCCTGGAGGTCTTTAAAAGACATTTAGATGTAGAGCTTAGGGATATGGTTTAGTGGAGGACTTGTTAGCATTAGGGCAGAGGTTGGACTCAGTGATCTTGGAGGTCTCTTCCAACCTAGACTATTCTGTGATTCTGTGATCAAATAGATCATTATTACAAAGAATATATGAAAGGCACAAAAACTTTCAATGTAGCTAACAAAATGGTCTTCAAAGTTTTTAAACCTTGTGTATATACGTGTATATATATATATATACACACATCACAGATACTATGCACAGCTGAAATTTTAAAACCTAAAGAACTTCCTAAGAAAGAAATTGGTCAAGTGTCCAGACTTATAAACATAGATATGTAAAAAGGACTGCCACGTTTTTCTTCTTAAAACAGCAAGCAATGTACGCTTTTGAGATAGCAAAAATAACGTGCTAACACCAAGGAATATTAGAGAATTAAAAGAGAAAAACTAGCAAAAAGTTACCAACATCTTAAATGGTTTAAATCAGGTTCTAATGAACCTGAAGTAATTTCTTACATTCATGTTGCTATTTGTGGTGACAACGGAAAATCAAATCTGAACCTAAAAGGTTTGGATCTGAACCTGGATAAATTTGGGGAAAATTCTTGATGAAAAATCACATATTTGATCTTCGCTAACTGATGGCTAAATATATTACTTCACTCAAGATTATAATCAATAACTTTAAGATGAGGTTTTTATCTTGTTCACCACCTTTAGTACTGTTTGGATGGTGCATGGGAACCTGGTATCACACCCCAGCTTTGTGGTTAGTGATTGTACAGGGGCACACCTGGAGGCTCCCGATAAGGGACTTAGATTCCTGCAGCCACTCTGAAGCTTTCATTGCCAGCTTGCTATTGGACCTTAAGAGCTTATTGCCAATGGACAGCTAAAACCACTAATGAAGAAGCAAAATTCATGGTCAGCCCTCATTGACTTCTGATCTTTCTCATTCTGTTCTTCTGAGCTGTCCCTGGCTATTGAACAGCTGGTGCTAGACATTTCCAAGAGCAGACTAGACAAAGCCAGGCAAACGTGAAATGTTTAACTGCTATCTCCATTGACAGTTGTAGTTCAAGCCACTCTTGAATTGGGAGCAACAATTATCCAGCATGCAACAGGCTTCGAGAACAGGCTGCAGGAAGCTCTTTATCGCCTCTGCAAGAGAAGCATCATTACTTACATGACTTTTCCACCTGATCTAGTCCAGAAATGTAATTTCACAATTCTAAGCTGCTTTGAGAGCAGCTCTCCTCTCTCTCAGCCATATGAACTCTTTTTTTCATGTCATTCAGTTATTTTATTCTCATTGGAGAAGGTAACAGCAAACTTATGAGGCTGATGAGTAAATGAAGCAATTGTTCAGAAAGCTTCTGCATTATACTTTATTTACTTCTACATGCTTTTGTATCTCCTGCACCTTTGAAGTGGAACCTTCTGATTTTACTCCTAATCACATTGCTAAGACAAGAACTTTGTTTCAAAGTTCTATTCAAACCTCTACTTAAATATAGCAGATTGCTAACCTAAGTGCTCTTTTAGTTCAACTCTTTCAATTTATTGCCTTGCCACTATGCTCCTCTCTCACATTCTAAGCTGTCACAGGGGCCCACAGAATGCGAAAACTGCATAAAAAGGGAAACGACTGGCAAATTCCACTTGAGATAAAACTTGATTTGAAATACACAACACTCCGTCAAGAAAGCTGTGAACAGCTGCAGTGACAGAGAGAGTAAATGGTACATAAGCCTCCAGAATAGTGCTTTTCACAGCAGTTGATCTTTCCTTTTCATGAAAGACAAATTTACCAGAACAATTCACTGGCAGTACAGCAAAGAGGCCATGCTGAATTATCTGGCCCAGCCTGATTTAAAACAAGAAAAATCACAAAACAATAGAAAAATCAAATTTCAAAGTAAAACTGTTGGAAAAAATACAAGCATGAGAGTGAAATAACCTTAGTTATACTATTATTATTGCAAAATTAAAAACATTTACATTTCAAGGGATATCAAATATCAGCATTGTAACAAAGTAAAACAAGGGGATTGCCGCTTTGCTCCAAGTATTCTGTGCTGTCTGCATGTATTTGCTCTTTTTTTTTTTTTTTTTTTTACAAAGAACTGCCAAGAAGTCAATCATTTCATAGTCCTTCACTATAAAGATTTCTTTAAAAGAAAAAACAGATTGCAATAAATATCTACCATAACCACCTTTCCTCTTATTTTTTATTGTTTTCTGTATAAATACTGTATGCTCAGACTTCCTATCTTTGTCCATTGATAAGACTATGCTTAGTTTACAAAATTTCTATGTAGACATTTACAGGTGTCAGTTCATTAACCTTCACACAGCACACCTGCCAGCTTACGCACATGTTATCTAAAGCAATGATACACTGAAGTGCTACATTTGTATCACAATTGGATATGAAATTAATGTTTTTCTCCACTGAGCTACAATGCTGAATGTATTTGCATCAACTTACATCAGGCTTTTTTCCTGATAAGAGCTGTAGTTAAGTAGCAATTGCTGATAAAAGGCAAATATAGTATGAAACTTTACTATCTTCCACTTCTTGAAGTATACAAAAGATAGCCTCATCTCTTTAAAACAAAAAGGATTTTTGCTGTCGAATCTCTTTCCCACTTCAGTAGCAGCAAAAGGCTTCATTTTAAAAGTTAACATATATAGCTTTTCCACAATGGTGAAGAAAATCTCAGCAAATCTAATATTCTTCCTTTTCTCAATTCTCTGTGGAATACAGTGACATTTTCAGTGTTCTGTAGCTGAAGTAGCCTGACCTTGGCTCATTTTTATCTGACCTCAGGGTTTTCACATCATTAATAAAGACAGAATCAAAACAAAGGCTATATACATTAGGGTAGGAAAAGTTTGCATAGTTTGGCACTATTACCATATATACACTTAAAATGGAACAAAATGAAACACACGTAGCAGAGGTGGTGAACCGTCCAAGGACTGACTCCAAACTTTTCTCCTAATGGCAATAAACCACTTTCAGACCTCCCAACTCTGGCCACCATGATAGTTATTGCTTTACAGGATTATATCTTTGTTTCAGCTGTCAATAAAAACTTCAAATGATAGCTTTTTAACTAAAAATAAAACTATAAAAAAAACACTGACATCACTAAGATAACAGAAACACAGAACAAAAAGCACATCATGTTTTGATCTAGATTCAGCTTATTTACTGTTGGTTTTAAATTCTCTCTCGACATGTGACAAAACACCATTGTATCCGAAATCTGTTCCACTTGCCATTGCCCAAATGTCATTAGCTATACTCAGAAAATCAAGATGTCCCCTTATTTCTGATGATCTGTTACAGTACATATATGTAGATCAACTTAGTAAATAGATATACTAGTCATGCTTTTCAATAGTAGTTTACATTCTGTAGAGCATAAGGATCATTTATATCTCTGCTTGCACTTCATCTCTCACCATTGAAACAAACTCATTAAGAACTCAAGTTTAAACTATACTTGAAGTAATTTCCTGAGTCAATTTTGCTGACATCATGAAAATTCCAGACTTGAAACAATATAACAAATGTATTTTACTGAATAACAAACACTGATACAATTCAACAACAACAAAAATAGAACTAATGAACTTCCAGGGACACTTGAACTGCACATAACAATAATATATACCAACAGATTTCTAAGTGATATGTCTATGCTGCCTTTCACAGGCATGTAGACAGGCTGGAGAAAAGGGCTGATAAGATCCTCACACAGTTCAGCAAACAAAAGTGCCAGATCCTGCACCTTGGGAGGAAAAACCCAATGCACCAGTATGTGCTGGTTTTACCTCCACCAAAAGTAGCTTTGAAGAAAAGGGGCTTGGGGTCCTGCTGGACTGACGCTTGACCATGAGCCAGTAATGGTTCACCTCCTAGTGAGGCCATCCCTGGAGTATTGTGGCCAGTTCTGGGCTTCTCACTACGAAACAAACAAAAACAGACATGGACATACTGGATAGAGTCCAGCAAAGGGCCACTAAAGGATTAAGGGATTAATTAAGGGATTGAAGCATCTCATATGAGAGCTCTGGGACTGTTTATCCTACAGAAGAGACGGCTCAGGGGAGATCTCATCAGTATGTACAAATACCTGAAGGGAAGGTGTGTAAAGAAGATGAAGCCGTGCTCTTTTCTGCAGTGCCCAGTGCCAAGGCAAGAAGCAGTGAGCACACACTGAACCACAAGGGGTTCTTCTGAATACAAGGAAATAGTTTGTTTTTGTTTTTGTTTTTAGGGTGACTGAGTACTGAAACAGGTTGCCCAGAGAGGTTGTAGAGTCTCCATCCTTGGAGAAACTCAAAAGTCACCTGGACACAGTCCTGGGGACCACAGGTAGCCCTGCTTGAGCAGAAAGATCGGGCAATATGACCTCCCGTCATATGTTATTGCATCATATGCAGTTACCATATCCAAAATCAGAAGGTAGCCTTACGGTACCATTATTAAGCTAAATAATAAACGCTTGTTATGAAGTAAATAGGAACTCAATGAAGATTTATTTTAATACAGGATTTACTGATTTAATGACTACAAGGTGATTACAAAGTAATCCTGTTTAGGCAGGGAGCCGACACTTCATCTACCAATACTGACCCTTGATGGTTACTTTTACCTCTGAAAAGAAGCCCTTCGAGGCAGATCATGAGCTTGGTTTAGGACAACATAAAATTCTACAGTGATAACTAACAAAACCTATTCTGCAAATAGAAGACTTAGGCATGCAGAAAGAAAGGAGTGTGGCTTAATACAGACCAAAACATTATTAACTTTACTCATCTGGGAACTACAAACAATAGCTTGTACAGTACGGAATTTCTGCCATAACGGTTTCCACCTGCTGGAGGGCTGCCACTCGCCTCCACACCTCCCAGCACTGCTGCCTTATCTACTGATGGAACCCATCGTCCTCCCTTTAGATAAGTAAGACCTGATGACTACAGACACAAGATTCAGTTGCTCTAAGCAGACACAATCTTTACCTAATTCTACATTGCAGAGAGCTAAACCTGCTATGCCCTTAGTCAGTGCTGGGTTACCACCATAAAACATTCTAGGTACTAGTTTACTCAGCTCCAAACCCAGGTCTCAGAGAGCACTCAGATGGTAAAATAGTATTTTTATTCTTCATCTACTCACACACAGCCAAATGTAGCATTTTCCACAAAGAAAGATAAACATTCAAGATAAATTTTCACAAGAAAGATAAACATTCCCTCTACTCCACCAGAGCTCTCCAAACTAAAGATTATGTGGAAATGTAGAAGCTCCTTTTGAAAGATAGGATATTTATAAGTACTGAAGAAACCCCACTGTTGAGTTATATGAAGTTGATAGTTGTGAAATGGTTACCAAAAAGACTCACCATAAAACTAAGAGTAGGTATAAAGGGAGTTTTGAAAAGTTTTGCTAGATCTACACCATTCTGAAATTTCCTGTCTTGCTGCATCACATTTAGTTTGCACAGGATGCTCTCGGAGGCATAATTCTAGATCATTTCTGTCTCTCGTGATAAAATTATTCATTTTCATATGTTTTACAAAACATATCAGTAACAGGAAAATGCAGTTTGAAGGCATAAATTTGCTAACTGAAATACACAATGGAAAAAAAGAATATTTAATGTTTATTGCAAGATGTTGGCCCACAGACCAGTCAAAAGATATGAAAGGCAAGTAAGTAGGCAAAAGAAATAAGGGAAGAAAGTTGTAATTTCCACCCCAAATAAGAAAAAGTGCAAGCAAAGAGCCTGTTTTCAGCTGTCTCTTAACTAACACTGTGCCTCAAAGTTTGGGCATCCAGTGAATGGGCTATGGCCCTATGAAGTAATTTTTTAGTGAGGTGCCTTCTTAAGTTTATGTTAAGGATATGTTCTTTCTCTTTTCATCTATATGGTGATAACAGGGACTTTGGCTACAGGAGCAGATGCAGCATTTTACAAATTCAGGCTGCTGTCCAGCTTTAGTGCTGCACAGGACTCTAGCACATGTCTATACGATGCCCACAGTTTAACAGAATCTCTCTCCAATAAACCACATAACCAGTCTGGAAGTTGTAAAGTAATAGTTTGTGGGGAAGAGACATTCTGGCAATCATTTTTAACCAGAAGAACTCCCTAAGGACACAGAGAGATGGTAAGGAATGTGCTGAAACCCTGAGCATCTTCAAAATGTGCAATTAATAATACATTGTTAGAATATACACATCAGCCTTAAAGAATCTTTATTTTATAATCTACGGAATTACTTGAACACAGATTTCTCATTTGTTTTTTAATGATGTCTGAGAAAGAAAATAACTTTCTTACATAGTTATACAGCAATTTGTAACAAATCCTCTGTTTGGTTATCTGAGCCTATTTCTTACAGCTGGCTGAAGGCTACTCTAAGACTGTTCCAAGAAATAAGCAGTTTTAAGGAGCTGTTGATTCCTTCATACTACTACTTCAAATTCAGAGTAGGCAGATACTAACAGTTGGCCCTTTCTCTAGTTCACAGACTTAAATAAATAAATAAATAAATGAAACTTTCCCCCTTGCCTTCTATGTAATCTATACTGGAATTTTTCATTCTTATGCAATTTCTATTGCATAAATCATTAAGCAATAAAAATACACTGAATAACTTGTATTTATTTAAAGGAAGTCTACTAGAAAGGCAAGCAGTTCTGATTAGAAGACTTCTGAAGTTACTCAATCATCCACTTCACTTACTGCTGTTTCCACAATTAACCACCTCCTTCTCTACCATCAAGCCTTATAAAAATCTTTATTGTTGCATATTGTTGGAGCCTTTTGACTTAATTGGAGAGGTTAAACTCAAGCTGAGAATTCCCAGTTTAAAGGTTTCACCACATTCTTCCCCTGTGCAGCCATCTTAAATGGGAATGTTTTGCGTGTCTGTGCCTAGTCTTGCATTAATTCTGCCTTGCCATTTTTCAACTGCCTCTTGTAATATCCCACAGACACGTGTTCAAATCCATTTATATTTTTCATATATTCATCTCAGCCCTTTCTGCCATTTTTACTGCATTTCATATGGGTAAGGTTTCGCACTTTTTTTGTTTTCACCGAAGGTGCAAATAAAAATTACTGTATTTCTCCAGGCTCTTCCTATAGTCAAAGGAGAGAGACTGACACATTTAGGGAGATTTATTCACAAGTGTTTGAATAACTAGTTCAAATTAGATTCCTAACTAGGCTAAATAAGCAGTTCATATTAAATGGCTAGTTAGATGAATTAAATGAAGGATTATACTACTGTGCACTCTTTATTCAAAGTCAATTCTTACAACACTACCTAATTCAATCTATTCAAAAGAGGTGAAATTCAGGCTAATCACATATCTTTTGCAAGTCCCAGCATTACTTAATTCCAGAAACCCCTCTTCATTTTTAGCCTCCTGTTTAAACTTCTAGCTGAATAGCTCTGCAGCCTAAACCAACTCTGAGGTCTTAAAATAATAAACAAAAGGTGCTATTCTTTCTTGGGAAGTCATGCCTTAAGAAACCCATGGGCATGAGTGTGCCTTATTTCTACCAGTATAATTTAAAATAAATAACTTTTTCAAGAGATTTGAAACTCAATACATATCCATCAAAGTACATAAAAGTAATAAAACATTCAGTGCAACTTAAATGGATAAAAAATGAGATGCAATTAGTATTGCCCAAAGTGTAAACATCATTGAATTGTGTCAAATCAGGTAAATTGCTGACATAACCTAAAGTTTAATACAGGTCATTTAGAGTCTTTGCCTCATAGGTAAAGGCTGCACATGAGAGCACACACTGTAATACTATCTTTCCAAAAACAAAGAGAAGAAGTTTTGAGGCAAGTGAAGTTATTTCCCATTTTAAATCTGCAATTAGATTTAAATTATTTGGTAAATCATTTCAAATAAGGGCTACATCTGTACACATATAAAACAAGTTCCAATTCAAGTTATATGTTGCTTGTAATGCATCTTGAAATGCATAATATCCCAATTATTAATCCATAATTGAAAGGTCTTCATTTTCATGTCATCTCCCAGGAGAAAAAAATGTGTTTGACACCTCTGCCAAAATCCCCTTTTACATGAACACAATTTCAGCAAATTTTAACTAAAATTACTTCCCATAAGAGGTGGACATCATCAAGCAACTTTCCCCAATTTCCTTTTACAAGCCTTAAAAAGAGAAAATAACCCCAAAAAACTGTTGGCTGATAAAATCATTAGTAAAACCTACACACAAAGCAGAAGACAGAAAACACCTAGACCTCTACAGGGTATATAAAACAGTTTGCAGTGTTTCAGTTTCAGTCTATGAGGTACTGTAATTACTAAATTCTAACAAGAAAACATATGAAATAAAAAAAAAAAAATCTGATGATTCAGTCACAGAAGTTCAGGCTCAATTGATTTACAAGTCAATACTGAGACAGCCTTACCTGTCTAGAAACCAAGATATACTGTGAGGACATTTATGAGATTTTTGGCTTGCTTTGTTTTTAGGCCTATCCTATCTCCAATGACCACACAGTTTATAGTGTTATTTCATTCAGAAGCAAAACAAGGCTTGTCATCAGAATTATTCGGATTATACAGAAATAAAATTTCTGTATTAATTAAAGAAAATAAAGATTAAATAAAAATAAAAATAAAAATAAAGGTTAATTAAATTAAATTAATTAAATTAAATATAGATTAAATAAAAATAAAGGTTAATTAAAGAAAATAATCATAACAAGGACCTTATACCTTACACTGACTGGAAACTATACTACTATCTTTCATATCCTGTATCTTGACAGATTATTTTTTTCCTTAAAACCTGTAACAATCTCATACTATTTGTACAAAACTTCATAATCATTTATAAGTAACATATTAGACAAAACTAATGGAGTTCGTTCTCTCCCATTATATAGTATTCCCCCTATCAAGCTATTTTTCTAATCACTCTAACATTACTTTTTCACTTAGTTTCCCCAAAAGATTAACAACAAGCAAGCCCAATACAACTAATTAACTCCTGCACACCAACAGGCAATTACGGATCATTTTAAGTTCAATTGCTTTATGTAATATGTTGAAGCTAAACTGCCTTCTTATGCAGGAAACAGGAACAAGAACATGGATACATGTCAGAAGCCAACTGGTTCTCCACCAGAACTACACAATCCCAGCAACCCATCATTAAGAGCATTGTAAATTGAGCTCTTTTTACCACTGTCCATCTGCCAGCACTGACATTGTACTGTCTTGAATAATAATACTTGTCTCATAAAGAATTAGGAAATCAAACTAGTGGAGAGCCAATGGAATTCATCACTATTGTCAGCAGCATGACAGATACTACAAACCCTGCAAAACAGATTTGCACAGCTGAAGATTTAAAATATGTAATCTCTAGTACTCAAAAGCTAGACTGAAATCTGCCAGTGTTGCTAGCATTTTTATGATTATTCTCATTACGCTTACTTTAATGTTTTATATACATATATGTGCATATATAGATGTATTCTGGCTGGCCTTTTAAACAGAAGTTGGAAATCCCACTATTTCACCTGTATCTTCCAAATGTACAGACAGACAGTAAGACACAGTACACATGGATAATGAGAATCTCAGAAATATTTATTTCCTGCTTCCATGAGAATGATAAGCTTGAGCTAACTCCTTTTTTCTCCTAAAGCTTTGTTAGCCAGAAAGCTGAAACATCCTGTAAGACTCCCATTTACCTTACTCCCATTACCCATAATTCTCGGAATTGAAAATATTTGCACTTTATTTCACAGATATTTGTGTTTCTGTAAAAGGATACAAACACTAAAAATAAAGTGAAAAACTATAACGGAAAGCAATCTAAATAATATTGTGCACTTCAAAACCTATGAAGGTTTTATTTGGTTGGTTGGTGTTTATTTTTCCTATTAAAAAAAAAAAAAAAAGGAAATTGACAACTTTTTTAAACACTGGATTTATGGATTTACACATTCCATTAAGTGTAACGACCATCACAATCTCATATTCCATTACACATACTTTTATGATCTGATTTTTTGGATGGATAGCAAACTAATGTACTGGCCTGGTTTAAAGACTAAATTTACAGTTTTTAAATAAATTATAAATTAAATAAATAAATTAGAAATTATTGCATTAGAAAGACCACAGATTAGTATCAGGCACCCTGGTACAGACCCCTTCAAAATACATCAGTAGCTTCACTCTCCACAGTAGAAATACACTGTAGGAAAGTATCACACAGAGCAAGCAAAACTCAGTAAACTTAAATAAATAAATAAATAAATAAATAAAATTTTTTTAAAAAATAATGAAATCACAACAATCAAGTCACTAGGGCTCAGCCCACCTTCCTCCACCTTCACATTGAAGACAAAGAGAATCAGACAAAACTACGCTCTTAAAATGCACTTATAGGTACTTTTATAAGAAATTGTAGAATGAGATCTGGTGTGCTACCAAAAAATATATATCAAATAGACTGACATTTAAAGTGTTTAAAATTATTTCACTATTCTTAAACAAATTGTCCTCTACATAGGCTTGCAACAAACACATCATCAGCTTGACACACACAATTAACTAAACATTTATATTGCATTTTATGATTAGAAGATACCATACCTCTGTCTGAAGTATGGCAGCTCTCTGTTCTTTGGCAGTAAGTGACTCTTTAAGCACTTCAATGTGTTGCTTGCAATCTGAATTCTGATTGCTAAGGGTTTCAAGCTTAGTTTGTAAGGCAAGAAGTTCCGATTCTTTTTTTGAGAGTTCTTGTTTCAGTTGGTCAATCTGTAATGGGGCAAATAAAAGGTTAGATCATTAATTTCATTTTCAGTTCATAGCTGCACCTGAAAACTGAAAGGTGAGAATGACCAGAATATAATACAACTCAGACACCTCCTGTGAATTCTGGAAGAGAATTAAGATGTTAACTTTTAACAGTCAAAACTTACAGTGAGTTTCATGTATTTTTAAGGAACCTGTTTTAAGAATGATTGTTCTGCTCTTGTCAAAGTCAAAAAAGGAAACTCTTAAACCTTAAACATGATGATTTGGCCTACAAATTCACCATAGACCTCACTTAAGTTCAAAGGAATTTATGCTGTGTGAGGCAAGTCTGGCAGGACAGAAAATATGCATAGGAAAAGTTTTCATAAAAGTATAAAGTCAATCCAATAGTCTATTCCTTCCAACTGTGTGATTCTTGTGACTTAAGTCACAAGTTCAAGTGAATCAAGGATTTTAGGAGCCCTATGAGAAAAAGCAGGCATCTTAGTAAGGAGTGGAAAGCAGGGAAATAGAACTCTAGCCTTACTTTTCTCACAAATTTGTTGCTGTCCCACTATCCCCACCTCCTTTTTTTACTCTCTGGCAGCTCACATGGAATTCTCAGGCACTAGGAAAGTCAAGCCAAAGAGAATAGCTTAAGAGAGGTCCAGGGAAAATGTTAGAAAAAAAGTTCCACAGAGTGAAAGGTCTATGATATTTTTAAAAGCGTATCCCTAGGGGAAGTAGCAGAAATTCATTCACTAAGAAGGAGCTTCTGAATTCTGCAGGAGGTTCATCAGTAAATGACATGGAAATGTGATTATTCTTCCCTTTCTACAATGCTGAGTGGAAAGGGTGGCCACAGAGTATGAAAGTGTGGTGGATTTAGAAAATCAAATCCAAGCAAAGTACTGGACAATATACAGAGCAATGCTAAAGGATGCTAAATTAGGTGACATGTAACTATTCTTTTTAAAGTTCTGTGAAATAACACTGGTCACCAGAAGAGTTCAGATGTGTCATCTCATGAGGATTATTTGAAATAAAACTCCTCAGTGCATCTGCATAATTCAGAGAAACCACATTTACTTGGATAGTTTTCTTGATGACTGTAAGGCCTAGACAACTTTCTTTAAAATTCAAGTTTCAGTTCTGCAATGACTAAAGAAATCCTGGAACAGCTTTTTCCATTCTCTTACTTCAATTCCAACCAAACAGACATTGAGATGCAAGAAGTCTAGAAGGGCTAAATAGAAGGTTAATCAAAAGTCTCCAGATAAAAAAAAAAAAAAAAAGAATATATATATTCTTACGTAATTGTGTATATCCACAGGTTGATCCTACTCAACAGATTCCATACTGTATGGCAGAGTCACCAGAAATATCTTCTGCTAATCAAACTATTTCTAGTTTGTTCTACATTGCATTTTTCTACATTGTGTTTCCTTAAAAATTCAATAAATTATTTCTTTCAACAATGTGCAAAACAATACATTTTCCTTATTTATCTCTGTAAGTCTCAGTATGTTTGCCTACCTGGTTAACATATTTGGCCAGCCACCACTGAACTACCGTATAAAATCAAGAATCTATACTAATACTACAAGCAATCACCTTCACAATCTGAAAATATCAAAATAAGAAAAGGAGCATACAAAAAAAAAAAAAAAAAAAAAAAAAAACAGATGTAAAGAAAATGTAAAAAGTGCTGTTAAGAAACTGCTAGAGAAGAATTTCTCTTGAAAGTAAACCACCTTCTTCCAGCCCTTGCCAGAACATGTAAGCAAGTATGGAAACAGACAGAAATGTATATGAAATGAACAATGGAAAATCTGTCTACGATACATAAAGACAAAAAGTAGATCCACAGCCAATCTGTATTACACCATATGCTTTATATGAGACCCACGTGAACATCGCAGACACTTAATCTCTCCTAAAAACTCTTCCCATTTTTTTCCATGATACAACCCACACTCTGAGGCAGAATCAACATCCCACCCCCTCCTCCACTCCTTCCCTGTCCCCCAAAAAAGAAGGTTGATTTTCACTGCAGGTATTTTATTTGTGTTTCAGAAACATAATCTGTTCCTTAGTTCTGACTACAGCACCTACAAATTGCCAGAAGTTTAAAAATGTGCTATAGCTCTCAAAAAAGAAAATCTGTTCAATAATTATGCTTTTGGCTGATGTTTTATTAAAATAAAGTATGAAAGGATGAAAATGTAATGAAACTTCAATTAAAAAAATAAATTATCAAAAATAACAAAGGCATAACAAGAAACCACATTACTTTTTAAAAGAAATTTTTACTCCTGGCTATATTTGCTTTCTAAAAGTTCTGCATAAGCTCTTAGTGAGTAAAAAAAATGCAATAGTGTCTGGAATAATTTTGTCTCAAGCAGATGTGCATACATTTTCACTTTGCTATACCTTAAGTGGTGCAGAAGACTAAGAGTCACAACCTTGTTACCTCAGTACAAAAAAAAAAAAAGGCAAAAACATTTTTGTGCTTTATTAAGACTACAGTGAAGATAACATAAAAGTCTAACATAAAAGTCTAAGTGCTATAGCATTCACAGAACTGTTCGTCCCCTGATTATGACCTTCCCATTTCATGTATGTAATTTGCCTGTCACTGCTTTTTCAACATTGCCCAAAATTATCTTGTTTCATCTCCTTAGCTGAAACCCCAGTTCCTTTGTCTTTCTTCTCAATCATTATCACTTCCCTCAATTTGAGTTCCTTGTATATCAGCATTTCAAGAAAACCATTATGATTTTCCTTACATTATTATTTTTACATACCAAAAATCTTACCTGATGTTACAGGGAGAAAGAATACACGTGCAAAATAAATAAACAAATAAATAAAATCTGAACTTTTTCCCTGAATATTGCATAAGTTAAAATTAATGGGCTAAACCTTTAAGTCAATAATTCCATTAAATGAAATCATGCTGATTTATCTAACATAATAATTGAGTCTTATAGGACAAGTGATAACTGGTTTTTCAATTGAAGAAATTAAGTGAAGGAAGAACAGCAATGCAAGTGAATTTTCTGCACAGAGTAGACTAAAGTCTAAAAGTCTGTCTGTAGGTTCTACAGTCTACACTCGTATATTTCTCATGCCATGATCTGTTGCAATCACTAAGACGTGGCAGGACAGCTCGCATGACTGGAACGCTGTCATGGAGGGCTATGTCCTCTTTAGGAAAGCCAGGCTGGGGAAGCAAGGGGGTGGGGTTGCCCTTTATGTGAGGGAGCAATTAGAGTGTATGCAGCTCCACCTGGGGGAGGGTGAAGGACAAGTGGAGAGCTTGTGGGTGAGAATTAAGGGGTGGGCTGGTATAGGACACATGGTGGTGGAGGTCTACTACAGGTCACCAGATCAGGAGGAGGAGGTCGATGAGGCCTTCTATGAACAGCTGCTAGTAGCCTCACGATCATGAGCGCTGGTCCTCATGGGGGACTTCAATTACCCAGACATCTGCTGGGTAAGCAACTTGGCCAGGCACAAACGGTTCCTACAATGCGTTGAAGACAATTTTCTGATGCAGGTGGTGGAGGAGCCGACGAGGCGGGGGGTGCTCCTGGACCTTGTTCTTACCAACAGGGATGGCCTTGTTAGGGATGTGAAGGTTGGGGGCAGCTTGGGATGCAGCGAGCATGAGATGGTGGAGTTCCAGATGGAACTAGGCAGAGGAAGTAAGGCTAAAAGCAGGATTGCTACCCTGGACTTTCAAAGAGCCAACTTTGACCTCTTCCGGGACCTGCTTGGGAGTATCTCATGAGCTAGGTTGCTTGAGGGCAAGGGTGCTTGTGAGAGCTGGGCTACATTTAAGCAGCACTTCTTCCACGCTCAGGATCAATGCATCCCGAAGAACAGGAAATCGGGGAAGGGGGGCAGGAAACCTGCGTGGATGAGCAAGGAGCTCATCGATAAGATCAAAAGGAAAAGGAAGGTCTATGAAATGTGGAAAAAGGGCCTGTCCTCTTGAGAGGAGTATAGACGTGTTGTCAGGGCCTGCAGGGACGTGACGAGGAACGCTAAAGCCCACCTAGAGATGAGGCTTCCTAAAGAGATAAAGGATAGTAAGAAGGGTTTTTTCAAGTATGTAGACAGCAAAAGGAAGACTAGGGATAATGTGGGTCCCTTGCTGAACGAGGGGGGGGGTCCTGGTCATGGAAGACACCGAAAAGGCAGAGATACTGAATGCTTTCTTTGCTTCAAGGACACTCCCCTGGGACTCCTCGCCCCTGGCAAGAGGACAAAGGGTCTGGGAAATGGAGGGCTCCCCCCTGGTAGACATAAGAGTGGTTCAGGAGTGTCTGAGTGGGCTCAACGCACACAAATCCATGGGTCCCGATGGAATGCATCCGCATGTGCTAAGGGAGCTGGCAGACGTGGTCACCGAGCCACTCTCTATCATCTTTGAAAGGTCCTGGAGAACAGGTGAGGTGCCTGAAGACTGGAGGATAGCCAATGTCACTCCAGTCTTCAAGAAGGGCAGGAAGGAGGATCCGGGAAACTACAAGCCAGTCAGTCTCACCTCTGTCCCTGGAAAGGTGTTGGAGCAGCTTGTTTTAGTTGCCATCTCCAAGCAATTGGAAGAGAAGAATGTTATGAGGAGTAGTCAGCATGGATTCACCAAGGGGAAGTCATGCTCTGCCAACCTCGTTGCCTTCTATGATGGCATTACCAGTTGGGTAGATGGGGGGAGAGTGGTGGATGTCATCTACCTTGACTTTAGCAAGGCTTTCAATGTCTCCCATGACAGTCCTGCTAGCAAGGCTGAGAAAGTGTGGGATAGATGAGTGGACAGTGAGGTGGGTTGAGAACTGGCTGACTGGCCGAGCTCAGAGGGTGGTGATCGGCAGAGCAAAGTCTGGCTGGAGGCCTGTGACTAGCGGTGTTCCCCAGGGGTCGGTGCTGGGTCCGGTCTTGTTCAACATCTTCATCGATGACCTTGATGAGGGAATACTGTCTACCCTCAGCAAGTACGCTGATGACACAAAGCTGGGAGGAGTGGCTGACACGCCAGAAGGCTGTACTGCCATTCAGCGAGACCTGGACCGGCTGGAGAGATGGGCAGGAAGAAACCAGATGCGGTTTAATAAGAGCAAGTGTAGAGTCCTGCGCCTGGGAAGGAACAACCAGAAGTATCAGTACAGGCTGGGGGACGACCTGCTGGAGAGGAGCTCTGCAGAGAAGGACCTGGGGGTCCTGGTGGACGACAGGTTGACCATGAGCCAGCAGTGTGCCCCGGTGGCCAAGAGGGCTAATGGGATCCTGGCGTGCATTAAAAGCGTGGCCAGCAGGTCAAGGGAGGTGATCCTGCCCCTCTACTCTGCCCTGGTCAGGCCTCACCTGGAGTACTGTGTCCAGTTCTGGGCTCCCCGGTACGAAAAAGACAGGGATCTCCTGGAAAGAGTGCAGCGGAGGGCAACAAAGATGATACGGGGCCTGGAGCATCTTTCCTATGAGGACAGGCTGAGGGACCTGGGTCTGTTCAGCCTGGAGAAGAGGAGACTGAGGGGGGATCTTATCAATGTCTATAAATATCTGAGGGGTGGGAGACAGAAGGATGTAGCTAACCTCTTCTCAGTGGTTTGTGTGGATAGGACAAGAGGCAATGGCTGCAAGATAGAACACAGGAAGTTCCGCACCGACATGTGAAAGAACTTCTTCACGGTGAGGGTGACGGAGCACTGGAACAGGCTGCCTAGAGAGGTTGTGGAGTCTCCTTCTCTGGAGATATTCAAGGCCCGTCTGGACGCCTACCTGGGCAGCCTGCTCTGAGGAACCTGCTTTGCAGGGGGGTTGGACCCGATGATCTTTCAAGGTCCCTTCCAACCCCTACAGTTCTGTGATTCTGTGATTCTTTTACAGGATCACCTAGAATTTGCATGCTTCCTTCAAATAGTGTAAAGAGTTGTTACTCATGGATGTTAATTACAGAGAGCATTGTTATAGTTCACTTCAACTTAATGAATTCTTAAAATTCTACTTAACTCTAATTTGCTGAACAATGACTAGGTTTTCATTCTTGTAGATAACATGAGGGCTCCAATACTCAAAAGAACTACTTGAATTCTAGAGTTAAAATTCTCACCTGTAAAATGCAGCAGTATTCTTTCAAGCATCTGGCTGCTAACCAAATAACAAAACCCAAATAGGGAAAGGAAGAGTTGCAACGCAGAAGTTAATTTTTTTTAAATGCATATCATTCCACATACTTTCTTCAAGTTCCTGTTAAGGATATTTGAAGTTTCATATCATTTAGTCATGAAAAATTTAAGACTTGTTTTGACAACTTCCGTATCATGCTAGCGGTAACAATTTTTGTCCTTTCAAATAGAGACCAAGGAGAGAGAGCATAAAGTTTTCTCATTTCTATAATTTTCCATTTCATAGCAATTCAAAATTAAAGCCTATATGACTGTAAGCAGTGAATATTATTAAAAATTAAAAAAGGAACTCTTTCCAACATCCTCTGCATGCACATGTAATAAATAATCTTCTAAGTTGGCCTCCATTAAATGCCTTCTCTTTTACTTAAATCAAGAACAGATATATTTCAAGAATAAACATGAAGTATTAAGAGCTTTATAGCACCTAAGCTTTTTAACTGTGAGAAGAGTTTTTTTCTATTCTTAGCCATCAATCAGGACTTAAGTATCAGAATTTATCAACAATCTCTGGTTCAACAGATCAAGTGCAGTCAGGCCAGTTTGCTGACAGCTACATAAATATTTTTCCACCCTGAAATGTTCTAAGATGAATGCTAAAAATAATATCTTCTGCTACAAATCTTAATTTTAAGCAGAAAGAAAGGACTGGTGAAAGGAAACAGACAACATTTCATCAGAATGTGACATTTATCAAAGATCAGAAGTATTGCGAAAAAACAATGGCATGTTTAATACTCTTCTCATTCATCTGCTTTCTGTATAACAGAAATATAATGAACCTCTTCCTCTCAAAGACCTTAGCATATAGTTGACAAAATATTAGGCTTTATGCAATATTTTTAAGCAATGGATTTGCTTTAGGGTATTAGTTTTGTTGTAAATTACTGTAACTGGATTGCTTGAAATTTAACCATGTTTAAATGGGCAAAACAATTTTATTGACAATAATACCACTTAAGAGCAAGTATCTTGTCAAGATAGTAAGAAGGGTCTACTACACACACAATAAAAACCTATGAAAATCAAATGATGAAAGTCAAAGAAACTATGAAAGTCAAATTCTCTAGAAGGTGCTGTCTGTTTCATTCTCTGACCATAGACAAGCTGCATACTTTCCCAGAATGTTAGCTTGCCCAACTCAAATAGCATTGCCAACATTTTGATCTACCTGATATTGCAAACTTTCTACTTTAACTGCAATATTGCTGAGTATCATTAATGTCGAGAGGAAGTGGTAGGCAGAGAACTGCACTTCAAGCCACTTATCTCCTCCTCTTTTGCTTATGCTTACCACTAGAGAGGTAACACCAGCTCATTCTCCAATTTTTCAGATCTGCAAGTATACATTTCAGAAAAAATGGAACAATCCATTTCAAGTCCCTAGAATTTCACATACAAAAAAAAAAAAAAGCCTAAAACAAAAGAACCGAAACAAATAACTAGGGTGGGACGACTTAAGTGTAAGATTCATTAATAATCTTGACTACTAAAGTACTAAAGGTTTTTGCCCAGATTTTATTCTTCCATTATGGTCACATTTTAATATCACTGCAAAAAAAGTGAGATAGCTAGTTTTCCACTTCATACTGTTGCTGCTTTTTTCTCCCCATCTTAGTTTATCTTATAAGTTAAAAAAAAAAAATGTTATTTCCAAAACCTGAAGTTTAAATGAGAATGGTAGCATCAGCTTCAGTCTCTGTATTTTTTTATTTTATATTTTAAACAAGTACCTAAATTTATTATTTTATCATTTCATGAACAAAATGTTCAAGGTGAGTAGCTGGGAATAAATGATTACAAAAATGTAATGTATATATTTATTAGAATTTTAAGGTAATTTCAAAAAATATTAGAAAAGTAGTATTAGAACTCACAAAAAAAGACTATTTGGAGAGGACTCATCTTTACCTAGAAAGCCATCAAGCAGGTTGAAATTAAAAGAGGTAAAAAAGTCCAGCCAGAACAACAATTTAGGCATCAAGATTTGCTTGTGATAAATTTTAAAATAATGAACAAGGAGTTCTGCTTAGCAAGCCTGATACCAAGAAAATGTGTTCCACTACTACACATTTATTATCTGCTTGTGGTCAACTCAGTTATCTATGTACAATTATTTGAAATGAAGAGGACACTGTAGGAACAAAGTCATTGAATTGAAAGTCATTAAAATGCTAAAAACTTCAAATTTGGCATCAGCAGTCCTTACTGTAAAACTACTATGAAAAGAAGGAAAAAAAAAAAGGCACAACTAAAACTGTGCCTAAATGTTGCAAGTCAAAATGATAATTCATTCAAAGTTAGAACACCAAACAAAAGAAAGAGAAAAGGGAACATGGTATAAAGACTAAGGATTGTAGTTGTCTCCACAGAAGTGTTGGAATATGCACTTTCTTACCTCTCTGAAGTTAAAATATAAATGAATTCTTATTTAACCAAAATGTTTCATTCCTCTATAGCTAGTGAGTACCACATAGCAGAGGTTTACCAATGAAAGATATGCAGAGAGCTGCTTCTGTTGAAAAGGGTCTAGTTAAAACTTTTGTTCACATTATTTAAACACCGTTAAGATATTAATAGACCTTACCTTATTTTTCATGAACTTTGAGTGACTCTTGTAAACTTCTATTTGTTTTATTTCTTCTTCTCGGTCTTCTGTATTCAGAACTCCATTTGTCTTTAACATCTGTATTTCATCTTCAAGATCTCTTATATTGCGCTCAAGTGAAGCTATTTTTGTATCCTAAATTATATAAAAAAGATTATTGAAAATTATATGAAACTTGTATATTAAGGCATAAAAATGTTCCTGTACCTGCAGAAACATCAAATAATAAGACAGAAAAACTAGACAGTAAAAATACAGATTGCACATACGTCATCATAAACCATGAGTAATTCTATTGATATTGGTTTAAAGAAACACAGACTTTAGATCTCTTTAACCAGCAGAAAAAAATAAAAAAATTAAAAAAATGCTATGCTATGTTCTACTGCATTATATAGAGAGAACATTTTCTGGTCAAAATCCTCTCTATGTTCCTACATGGTTAGGAATGAAAGGAAAAGGAAAGATGCTCTATTTCTCATGCGTACATGATAACATACTTTGATTGCTCTCCTAACCACTTAGGTCTGGCTATCGTTCCAAGCTCTTAACAACGAAGGGTAAGTTCAGCCTAGAGAGGCCAGTCCATCATCACTTGAATAAGACAGGCCACTTCATTATGTGACTCTGCCTAAGGCAGTTTCCAAGTTTGATCGGAGTTTATGCTTCTGCCTGCTGTTAGGGGAAAGAAAGGTCGTTTCCTCACATGCTTTTCCTCCAGCCACATCTTTAAGAGGAGATTTAGCACTTTTTATTACGAGTCCCAAAAAATAAACAAACTCACAAATTCACAACCACTCAAAACTTTTGTATTGCAGACAATAGCTGCCACGTGTGCCAGCACAGCACTGACAATATCCAGTGTTTTTTTTTTCTGTTGTTGCCAGCCATTTTGAAATTGAATACATCTCTTCAATGAGAATTAGAAAGATTTTTTTAAAAAACATGATTTCACCAAGCAAAAGTAATCAATGAGGACTGTGTCAGGGTTTACTTGCAAGAACTCAACCCATACAAATCCATAAGACTTGACAGCATCCAATGGTTTTAAGACAACTGGCTGATGTCCTCGCAAGGACACTCTCTACCATCTTTGAAAAATCATGAAAACTGGGGGAAATTCCTGACAACAAGAGGAAGAAAAATGTTGCACAGGCTCATATCCTGAGAAGTCTTCTTGGACAAGATTTTTCATCAAGGAGAAGGTAACTGGGACAGTCAGTATGGATTTACCAAAGGTAAATCATGCCTGACCAACCAATTTGCTGTTTTAGACAAAATGTTTAAGTTTGTGGATGAAGAATGAATAGTGAATGCCATTTACATCAGCTTTAGCAAAGCATTGGACAGTTTCACAGAACATTCCTATATTCAAGTTAAGATGTTATGGGTAATCTAATAGCAAGATTAAAAAATATGTATGGTTGTATGATCAGATTTAGAGGGTACTGTTCAATCGGTTGTATTCTACCTGGAAGCTACTAACAAGAACACCATGGGGTCAAATTGGAACCTGTCCCATTAATTATCTTTAACAGTGACCTGAAAGAGGTGACAAAGCACTTGCTCACAAGCCCTGTGGATGACACCAAGCTGGGAGACCAGTGAATATGCTCAATGGCAGGGCTGCCACCCAAAGGGACCTATAAAGGTTGTATGGGTGGGCAACCAGGAACCTTAGAAAATCCAACAAAAACAAATGCAAAGTCCTGTGCCTGGGAAGGAAGAAACCCTTGCAGCTGTACTCACCAGGAACTGACTGCCCTGGTAGAAGTTCTGCTGGAAAGGATTGGAGGATCCTGGTGGACACAACAATCTTAACAGGAGCCAGCAATGTATGCTGGCAGCAAAGGCAGCAAGCAGTATGCTGGGCTGCATTAACAGGAGCACAGACACAAAGTAGATCAAGGAAAGACACATTCATTACACTGTGCTTACAGTACTGCATTCAGTTTTATGTCCTGCTGTACAAGATATTGATAAACTTGAGTAAGCTCAGCAGGGGGCCAACGGGGCTGGAGTACTTGCCCTCAAAGAAGAGGCTGAGGAAACTGGGCTTGTTCATCCTGGAGAAGAAAAGTCTTCAAGACAGGCCTAAAAACAGCAATCCAGTACAAGTATTACATTTGGAGAACAAGCATTGGAACAGTTTGCCCAGAGAAGTGTAGTCCATCCCTGGAGGTTTTCAACCTGATAAAACCCTGAGCATCTCTCTTCACCTGGGCTTTATACGGTCATGAGACAACTTTCAAATAGATATGAATTTCAAGGTGAAAGAAAGAATTAATAACCAAACTTTTTTTTTAAAAAAAAAAAAAAAAGTCTTTAAAAAAAATCTAATTCCATTTATGCATATGTAAAAAAAAAAAAAAAAAAAAAAAAAAAAAAAT
>NC_048904.1:406333-459252 GCF_011077185.1 Oxyura jamaicensis | reverse complement strand
ATATTTAAAAAAAAAAAAAAAAAAAAAAAAAAAAAAAGAGTAAATACTACACCACAGAAAATATCAGAAAATCACTATATTGTGGCTATAGCAAGCAGGAAAACACAAACCTCATTTAAAATGGATGAAAATTAGCATCCATTTAAAATGGATGAAAATGAAGTGTTTCTTCAGTGAAAGACCAAACATTCATTAAACAGTTTTGTTCCATCACACAATCAGAGCCACAGTAAACAAGTTTGTACTGATAGAGGTATGGGTGTAACAGTCCAATCATACTCAGAGAATGGCTCTAAAATAAGCAACAGGGTAAGCACTTGCTTACAACCATATAAAGTGGTCAAGAAATTTTTTCCCACATCAGAATCCTGATAAATATGCTTAGCGAGCTCCCTCCCAGATAATTCAGAAGTCCAGAGCACAAAATAACACTTTTAAAAAAATCAGTCATATGATGATGGGCATCGGGGATAATACTTGTCAAATTTTGCATACTGCTAACATTGAAGAAACAGGAAAATCTAGCTTGCAGCTGAATTCAGTCACTTGCATCACACTTTGATATACTACTTTTCACTAGCTGATATGCTTCTGAGTTGTAAAACTATGCATATACACCATGCATCCTGTCTGAAGAGTTTAAGTGTGCTTTTAATCCAAACAAGAGCTCAGTGATCTGAAAGGATGTAAAACTTTTTGAGACAAAGGAATTTCAAATAGAAGTTGAGGAGAGCTATCTTCCATGACAGCAAAAATACTTCAGGTTTATAGAGATAAAATAATGCATTTGAAGGGGAAGATCAAACCCCTTCATCTGTTTTTACATGATTCCAAATCAACTGCATCCCTTTTTGGAAAAGGACCTACAGTCAAAAAAAAAAAAAAAAGAAAAATGTGTCAGAACACAAAGGAAGCACAAAAATTGTTGGAATATAAAGCCTACTGCTCCTTATCGTGTTTTCTGGAAAATAACTGATACTGAAAATGTTGATGATGATCTTAATCAGCAGTTCATATTTTTATTTCTCAAATGACATGTTCAAAGAGAAAGTATTCTTACCAAAAATTATTTAAAAACACCAAGGAGCTGACCAGGGATGCAGGCAATAAATAAAAATAAATAAATAAAACATAGACAAAATTCTGGAAGATTTCCAACCATTTTTAAAGTTATATGCATGTATCTAATGTAATAATGATGTTTTTTGTTTGTCTGAATGACAAATTTTCAAGTTCTTGTTTTAACATGCAGGTAAAATGCAACTTTCATTAGTAGGTTAATTTAGCATTAGTAACATAACATTTTGAATAGCATTAGAACACAAACATTTCCTAAAATGTTTATTAATATTTGTCCAAGCAATCAGTGTTACTCGTACCATAGAGCAAAGACCATATGAGTAATCACACACACAAAAAAAAAAAAGTAATCTCTCTGTTGAAAGTAAACAACTTTCACATGAGAGAAAACAGATTTTCTTTTTTCACAGGATAACTGTTCCATTCACAGAACATTTTATAAAAATTATAAAAAAGAAGAAAAATAAAAGTTTAGGCTGGAATGAAAATAAAATGGAAGAACTCTTAGTAAACCTTATCATTTGGATAAACTGCATGTAAAGAAAATTACTGAAAAAGTAAAAAATAAAACCCATCAGACTGAGGCAGAACAATAAATACAGAAATTATTGAAGCTCTCACAGACACTACAATCAAATCAGGTTCTGCCATCGGACATCGTTTTAGAAGTTTTCTATTTCTGCTACTGAAGATAAAAGCAAAATCAAAGCTTCATTGCCCTTTAGAATGACTTTGCCCTTAATTAAATAAATACTTACATGACCTGTTATGACATCTCATCTGGGAGTAGTCTTCATCAAATCTCTCCAGAAAAGTCTTTAAGAGTCTATTTTCTATTGTTTGATTTTTTTTATTTTTTTTTCTTATATACCATATTTACATTTTACACATTTGCAAATATAATACAGCAGAAATAATTCATAGCACATTAGCCTGTTTCACTCTTTGGAAGGTTTATGCATCATAGAATAACATTTAAGCGTTATGAAAAATATAAAACTAAGTAAATAAAATGCTTCCAAAATTTATCACAAGTTTGAGTTCTCAAAGGACAAGTTTATTTTCAATCAGATCTCTGTGTACTGTGATTAGAGCTGTGCACACTAGTTTTCCTATCTTCAGGAAAAAAAAAATGGCACTGTCAGTTCTGTATTAACTTCTTATTGGAACATAAGCCAGAAATTGGGAGAAAAAATAAATAAATAAATAAAACTAAAATCTGTTTCAGAGTCAAAAACGTCAGTGATAAGTCAGGAGAGAAGCCAGACTTCACCTTCACTGACTGTTCAAGGTGTCAAAGGTACCACTTCCTACGTATGAACAATACAGGACTGGTAATTTTGCAAATACACCAGACAGGCAGCTGGCTTGCTGAGCAAACCTGAAAGTTTCCTGTCTGGACAACTGCTAGAAAGCAAGGAAGCTGGTAGCTCAAACTTAATACAGACAGCTTGGAGCTCCCATCGGGTACTGCCAAGGAGGGAGCTGGGTTGGCTTACAAGATAGGTAGAAAGTCTCCTAGCTTTGCTTTCACTGAAAGTTTTGACGGAGTAGGCACATTCCCATAAACTCTTCTGATTCTGCTGAATCAGCATTTTCCCACAGAAAACTTCAGTTGGAAGCTTTTCAACCAGCTATAGTGGCATGGGGTCTGGCAATCTTTCAGAAACTGAAATAGGAACAGATGCTTTGTTTTCTTCAAACCACTAAGACTTATCTTCATTAACAGCATTCACTAAGTGGGTCTGTGTTGAATCACAAAGAAGGTTCCTTTGCAGCACTATGAAGGAAGAAGCTTAGCATTAAGTGGTACTAATAAACATCTTATGTGTTCTAAAACAATGCAGCATTTCTGCAGATTTTTCCTGTCAGGCCCTCTACATCTCTGGTAAAAGACACAAGATTATATAGCAGGATTTATTATATAGATCAGGGTACTCGCCCTATCTATCCCCTCCTTCCAGCAGTAACCAATACTTCTACCTCATCTGTGTTATTAGAACAATGTTGCAGACATTCTGTGAGAGAGAGCAGGGCTATATCTCTCCTTGACCTACCACAAATTCACCTCTTTGGAACATGAAACTCAACGAGTAATTGTCCTGATGCTAATGAAGAAAATAACATTTCACAATGCAAAGGAGAGCAACCCTACAAATGAATTTCCACAGTAAAGTTTCAAGAATCCAGTATTTCCAGCCCTTACCCAAAAAAGTGCTTTGGTATATTTCCTGAATGCTTCGGAAAAAAAAATAATAAGGCAAAAAATATATACTCTATCAGTCTTTCATTCTCTGAGATGATGAGTAATGAATTGCTACTCTTACATAATCTCAAATACCAGGTACATTTAATAATGAAAATTTTGAAAAATTTTGCTTGTAGAGCATTCTACGAGCAATCAGCAACAAATATTTGAAATTTCACATTTAATAAAACTTGCATGTCAGTGTACAAATACACAAATACTATACACAACTAGTCTTACCATAATTTTTTCCAATTTAATGCAGTGAATATTGAGCTTTATTTCTGAAGACAAGGGAAAGTGAAGGCTCATGCAATCTTAAAAATAGGAGTATATTGCACTGCAAACACATACACACTTTTGCAGAACCAAACCCATACCTGAAATATCAAAGCTGGATCAATACATAAAGATGGCTCTTTCTGCAAGTAAGGTAAACCACACATATTTTCATTTACAGCTTACCAGCTTAAGATTTTTTAATTCTTGTTGCTAAACTATATACATTTAAGGATAGTCAATGCTGTACAGTTAGGATGAGCTTTATGTTATCAGTAGGCAACTCATTCTGATTTTCTCTCTCAATATCACTGGTTTAAGTCTGGAACTGTGAACAAGATGAGCATTTTTTGACCTAGTGGTAAACAATTTGGATGTAAGTCATAAGCAAAGATATCGGTGTCCTGGCATCTGCCTGCAAACAAAACTCAAGGAAATATGCACGGGTGCAATGTCAATTAAAGGAATGCATTTCAATACATTGGCTTTATTCTGTGATCAGGTGAAAAATAAATAAATAAATAAATAAATAAAGCTATTATGGCTTTCCATTCAACACAAATCATAAAATCACATGAATGCTGTTAGATATTTATTTACACCTTATATTAGTCTGCATTTGCTACCTCTAGCTTCCACATGCTGTATTTTTTTGTGATTTATTTATTTTCAGGACTGGAGAGGCCTCTTTTTTATGAGGATATCTCATGTAGGTTTTGTACAGACTATAATCTCTTTGCTCTGTCTATGGAGCTCTAACTTTGTTCGCTCTACACAAAAAAAACTAAACTCCTAAAGTCATCCATTATAATGCATGTTTGATAAACTTTTTAAAACATTCTGATGACATTTGTCTGAACACTTCCCAGTTTATCAACATCTTTTTTTTTTAATCCATAGACATTAAATAAAATTAAGGTCTTAGAGATAGAGGTAGGGTGGCATTTCACCTTGTCATTTTATAGAACATTTGTATAAAATACAATTATCACCAAGTATCTAACAGGGACTCACCTTGCTTTAAAATTCTGTTAAACACTTCAATCAACAAATATTACTCTCTGAGCTTCATAAACAACTAAACCAGGTCTTGCTTACATGCCTAATTATCAGTAAAATTGCCTGTAACGTAATTCCAGTGTCATTCTGTAAACATGGAAGATTCAGGACAGAGTGCCTGCTACAGACTCTCCATGAGAGAACAGAGCTTTAGGCAAATGTTGAATAATTTCTCCTTTAAGGGAAGTTTATGCTGTGAACATGACAAATAAAGGAACTGGCTAACCCCAAAACAACCTCTACAAATATGAGTTATTTATATTAAAATTATTCTGAAATTTTCCTACAAAGGGAAATACAACCGTCAGCTAGTGCGATACTGCAAAAGAGGAAGGGACGGTGTTTTCCATCCCATTAGACTCACAGCACTAGAGTCAGGAAACATTCTGCCCCTACCTTTAATTTGCCTATTCTTTTACCTTGTTCTCTGCCTTAGTTGCAGATCATTGGAATTACTCATTGTGGAAAGTACAAGAAGAATCCACTGACTCTATATGTCTTTATAACACTGCAATGAAAGGAAAACCATTGAGAACGTCTTTTTGAACTCATTCCTATTCAAGACATGCTAAGCATCAATTAAAGCACCCAGGCTTCATTTTCATATTTCATGTGTGTAGCTGACACAAATCATTCTAACAGAATGGCTGTGGGACCTTCCTTTCCAGCATACTTGAAGGGTTAAAAGCTTTTATTTTTAGCCAAGTCTCTGATGGCTCTTCAGAGCCCTCCTACCCAAGAAAGATGGAAGGTAAGAGAAACAGGCTTCCTTGGACAAGAGGTAGGACAGATGGGTAAAGGGAAAGGAAGCATTCAGCAGCGGCAACGGCCAGAAGAAGACCATGGGAAAGAACAGAAGTAGTTTGGGAGTAGGGAAAACTGCCTCCTGGCAGAGCCTGGGAGCTAGGGATGGGACTGTGACAAAAGCTAGTGTGAAGTGGAAGTGAAATGCACTGGGTGTGATAAAGAGAAACATCTACCTGCTTGGAGCCTCGGTGAGGGGGGGTAGGGGTATGGCCTCAGCTTGCCATATTAGAGGGCAATCCTCCCCCTCCTTCTATCCTAAACATTGCAGGAAAATTATTGCTTCAATGCATGATCATTTAAAACAAATGTTTCACATTTTTTTCAAAACAAATGCTGTCCGGATTAAGGCAATTTAAATTTACTTGCAAACTTTCCAAAGCTGGGATTTCTACTGGAAACTGCTGTTTAATCATCTAGATTTCAACAACTTCTTTTCAATATTAGGCCTACTTTTAAAAGGACAACTTCAAAGCAGTGGTCAGAGCAAAAGACAGACCTGTGCGCCTTGGAGCTGAGGGGCAGCTTTGCCTCGGAATGTTCCAGCAACATGACTACAGCCTCACCCGTGGCAAATGAAAGCCCTCGTTATTACAAAGATCAGATTTTTTAAAAACAGAAGGTGACACTATTCCCAGCTCTCCTGGGACACAAACAAAGACTGTCTTCCTGAACAGACACTGTAAAAGTAGCTCTAACTATACAGTTACATTTTTATATTTTCTGTATGTGTCCCCACCCCATCCCACACTCCCTTGTTCTTTTCAAAGAATTCTGGTACACAAAGAGGAACTGGGAATTATTTTGTAAACATAACCTTTTTGTTTGCTTGTTACATTTTGTTGATAACCCACATGGAAGACCATAAACTATTCTAAGCACACTATTTCAGTATCACAAAAATTTTAAATTTGTTATACTGAATATTAATAGGAAGGAGAAAAAATAAAAATAATAGTAATTTAAAAAAAGGTTTCTCAGCTAGTGTCCTACTTTGCCAGATATAGGCAGATACTGCATTTAGGAATTTACTGCTGCTGTTGTCACTGTGTTAACTGCAACCTTCAGACATATTGAACTCATTTGCTCATAACAGAAGTCACTTGCAAAATGAGGCCTTTAATTTGCACTTCCTTTTAAGACTGAAATGAAAGACCACCATTAATGTATTTCAGGCAGCATTGCCAAATCACAGATTATTCTGAGTATAGTATTTTTCTTAAAGACAGATTCCAGATTCATAGCATTATGTGAAAATATCAGTTTTCACTTTTTAAATAAGCTTTTCTTTTTCTTTGATTGTTACAGGAAGAAAAGGCACATTTTAGTAATATTATATATCAAAAAGAATAAACTGTATTTAGGACTAAGATAGGTGTTTCATCACATTTTGTCATATCACTGCTGATACAAAGAATATTTTCCTTGAATTGGATATAAAACAGTGACCAAATAACCACCAACAGAAGTATTGTTGGCCTTCCTGAAACTTTTTGTTTGGTTGGTTTCAGGTTTGGGGGTTTATTTTTCCCGGGGCGTAGGGGGAGATGGTTTGTGGTATCTGAGTCTTTAAAAAAGTAATGTTTAGTTCTCATTACTCAGCAATGCTGTGCTTGTTTTTTAATCAAGTCTTACCAAGAAAACAAAATAAGGATGGTGGAGATTCTTAACACTCATTTTAAACAACATAGTGTTTCACTAAGCTCTAGAGAACTCACACATTTGTAGAGTGAAGACAAGGTTGTCTGCTTACAAAAGTAAAATAAAAGCTTTCAAGTGAATTTTACTGACAAATAGAAAATAGGCTACACAAAGTCCAGTTGATAGCTGATAAAAGCACTTCCCCACCAACCAATGCTTCTACTCTGGTTTGACAGTAGTTACCATGGTCAGTCTTGGCAAACCACAAACAGGTTTCAGAAAGAGAGCTAGTACTTCTTTAATGCAGGAACATGAGTAATATTCAGCTCAGTGATGAACAATCAGTAAATTATCAGTATAGATAAGAACAGCTGCCAATTGTGATTTCACCTTATAGTGTTCTGTGAGTACTCTCTTATGGCTTAGATCTGCCTTCGTTTACACAGATTTCTTACTATAATTCTACACATTTTCATGATGATGCTTCTTGTTATATCAATTTCATATTCCAAAACCACCCACACATTAAATATTTTTACTTACAAAAAAGCTCTTATGCTTTTCTGTATAATTTCTGCATCATTTCTTTATTAAAACACTTGAGAGCCAGTCCTTTATCTTACAGAATAAATGGGCCAGACTTCGAAATAAGGAAAAACAATAGCAGAAATTGCTACACAAATGTTTTCTGAATAGCACTACTCCAAATTTGTCTGAAATACACAACTGATGTGTATATGTCTAAGATATGAAATCTAGTGTGCAAGTTTGTTCATTTAAAAGAGGTTTGATTAATTTGTAATGAACTCGGCTTTTTATAGAAACAAGTGAAGAGAAAGGGAAATATTTATTAAGTGTCTTTAAAAGAGATGCATTTCTGCCTTCTGAGACAAAGGCAGCTTTATAACTTCACTGAGTACATTTTATATATATGAAATTACAGGCTTTCAGATTTCATCTCATTTCATCCCTAGCTCTGGACAGTAATGGATGCAGAATAATTTTGGTTTAAACGCTGGAGAAAGAAACACTTATTCTTAGCTTCACAGCAAGGTAAATTGAAATGTAAAAGCAAACATTTAATAGTAAAAGTTATAAACTGAGTAGTTGTGGGTTAACCCTGGCTGGCAGCTGAGCAGTACACAGAGGCTTGCTCACTCTCCCTCAGTGGGGTGGGGAAGAGAATCAGAAGGGCAAAAGTGAGAAAACTAGTTCTTTGAGATAAGGCCAGTTTAATAGATAAAGAAAAACTACGTGTGCAAGCAAAACAACATACAGACTTCATTTGTTACTTCCCATCAACAGGCAGATGTTTAGCCATTTCCAGGAAAACAGGGCTTCGTCACGCAACTATGTGGGAAGACAAATGCCATAACTCTGAATGCTCCCCCCATTTCAGTTTCACTGAATAGCATGCCATTATATGGTATGTAATATCCCTCTGCTCAACTGAGGCCAGCTGTATTCCCACCTTGCCTCTTGTCCACCCACAGCCTGCTCACTGGGAGGGTGGAGTGAGAAACAGAGAAAGCCTTGATGCTGTGTAAGCATTGCTCAGCAACAGCTAAAATAGCTGAGCTATCAATGCTGTTTTGGTCACAAATCCAAACCAGCACCTTACAGGCTGCTATGAAGAAAATTACCTCCATCCCAGCCAGAGTTCAAGCTAAAGAAATTAATGTATAGGAAAACATGCAAAGACCATACCTTCATTTCAATAACTGTTTGAAGAGCCTTCATCTTTGCTGGCTCAGGCTGAAGTTGGGTTCTTCTATGCAACTCCTGTGGAGGGACACGATAGAAATAAGCCTGACGACTCATCTTTCCATTGTTTTAATCACTCATGAATGTATTGCAGAAAAACAGAAGTCTGATTATTAGAGCATGCAACTCCAAATGCTACAGGTGCTTCCCTCTCTATAATCCCTCTAACATATCTGCAGTCCCTTTCTTATATTACACTCAAGTCTGCTGGCACATGCAATATTACTGAAACCTCTATCAATAATTAATGTCAACTGTGACAAAGCCAGCAAGTAATTTCTTAGTCCAAATACAACGCTGCTGTTTCTGCTCAGATATCAAAATTTAATCCATTCAGTTGTGCTACTAATTCAATTACTGTTAAGAGTCATTTAAAATCTTCTAATGTTATTTCATCTTAGTTTTTCCACTGATATCTGAAATAAGCAATTTAAAAACATATTTAAATTTTACATTTTAAGGATAGTAATTACATAGTGGGCTGATGCAACACTATCTACATTAGCAATTACATTTCAGTTTTCACATTTTCCTATTTTTTACTCGTTTTACTGCACACAGCAGAAAAAGATTTTCATCATTAGAAAAGACATACAATTAACAGAATTAGTGCCTACTGGTATTTGTAAAAAAGAGAGAACAAAGATGGCATCACTTAGGCTCTTAAAAACACAGTTGTATCTTGGTCTGAGGTATCACAAAAAAATGCACATTTACATAGAACAATGTAGAGCTGTAACTAAACATCACTTCAGAATTCGATGACACTTATACCCCTCCTACAAACAGTCCAAGCAATTTTTAAGAAACCAAAACAGGACAGTTTTAGCCATACACAGGTCCCCTCTAAAGGGCAGGACTACCAAGGCAGATATTTTTCTCACCCTGTTTTTCCTGCACATCAGTGCTCTACATTCACACTTGAGCTAACTTTATAACATAACATTTTTGCCTGGTAGGCTGAGAAGCTGGATGTGTTCACTGCAAGACAGGTTAACTGACTCCAGAACCTGAGCTATTGTGTCTTCCAAATCATGCTTCTCCCAGATCATCTTGAAATTCAGGAAAGAGAGTCATCAAAAAACATAACACCATGATACTTATTATCTTTACCATTACATAGTGCAAATATTCAGTTTGTACACTGTTTGTACAGTACCTAACAATGACACCTTAGCCAATAACCAAACCTCCTAAGAATCCCAGCAATGTAAGTCATTACGAAGAAGAGAAATAATGAGTTGGATGCTTGGATACTGTCTCGCCTATTCTATTTTGCTCATTCTATGTGCTTTCCATAGAAGAGATGTACAAAAACATAATGGTTAGATAAATATAAACTGCTAAATTAGATTCTGACCTGAAATAGCCTATTGGCTAAAATCATGCTAAAACACAGCATGATCTGCAAGAGTCAAATTAGGTGCCATTCTTTGAATGCATACCTAAAATTAAGCTTTAATTTTATGCTTTAGCTGTTATTACATTAAATATTAAATATATTGCATTAAATATTAAATATATAAGTATATTTAAACCGTCTCTAACATATGAGAACAGTGAATTTCTGATTTTGCACTGGGCATTTCTGAAAACATCTGAATGTTACTTTCTCGTTGCTTTTCGTATTTCTATTTTTCTGATTCTCCGCATTATAAAAAGAAAGAAATCTTTGCAAATCACCTATCCAGAGGGAGTCTTTCAATCACCACCAGCTGGTTGTCTCAGATGAAACAAGTACACTCACCACACAAATGTTTTAGAAAAATAAGAGTATGTCGTAGATTTGTCATAACATCCTCCTACAAAAGTCATGGAAAAATAGCTGGCCAGTCATACCATTATCTGATCAGCAAAAATTACAGCTAATTTTAAGACCAGACTTTGTTCCCCAAGGCCACATAAACTGAGCTGGAATATAAACAGGATTCCATACATTACCCAGGGAGACAAACCAGAGTTTCCACCCCCTTAGCCAAAGATGAATAGACTGCCAACGGTGAGTATTCCTAGATGTCTATCATAGCATGAAGACTTGCCTCATAATACTTTCCCTGTTTGCTTTATGAATCAATCTGATGCTGGCTGATTTTAAAGCTTTTCTTCCCTATCCCTGATGTAAAATGAAGCAGACTAAGATTCTGGAGAAGATCAGAATATTACTCCCACTTTATTATTTTGTGTGGGTTTTCTTCCAATCAGATTCAAATGTTTGGAGACTCCCAAAGGGCTCAGTTCTTGAATTTATGTTGGTCTATGCACATGGTTTTTCTTTTGGGGTACTGATTCAGGGATATCCTTTTGGGGTACTGCTTCAAGGATATTACCACTTTATGAGTATGACAACTTATACTGATTATTTTACTGTCTGAGGTCATCTGAAGGGTTTCAGATTTGCCTGAACAGCTAAGCAAGAGATATTCTGAACATTTCATGAAGTCATTAATAGCCTAAGGAAAACAGATTTTTATCCATTACATCATTTTTGAATGGTGCTGCTTTGTCTTTTTAATTTATTTCAACAAAAAGTCCAGGGAGCCTAAAGAAACTTCAGGGAGGGGAGAGGTAGGGAAGGGTTGGCTGGTTTTTTGTTTTGTTTTTCAATAAACAAAAAAGCACAGAGTCATGGATAGTTTATTTAACCTGCATTCCAACAAATGGAACTCTTGACACATCCATGTTAAAGTACTTGTGCCATCACCTCTGTAACAATCAAGGTCTATAACACTAATTTCTAAGAGATGTGCTCATTTAGGAAATTACACTTTCGTTACATCCCCTGACATCTGTTTCACTGCAATTGCTATTACATCTGAATAACTACTTCTTACATACAAATTAATTATAATTCTGCATAATCAGATACCCACGCTAGCCCTGGAATTTCATAATGGTGCTTATCTGTGTGGTTATCACACCCCCCACAAAACTGACAGGTAATCAGATATTTTTCTTCAAAATTCTCTAGTATTCTTTTAGACCGAAATGAGCCTTAAATGAAAACTGGCTGTTGCTTTCCCCTTCCATGTTTCTGGGACATTAGAGTAGCATTATTATTTTTTTTATTTATTTTTTTTGGCCTCATGAGTAACTTCAGGACACCATTTTAATACTAATTTAAGCATCAGAAAATACCAAAAGGAGGCATTTTATATAGTTCCTTAAAAATGGTGAAAGAAAATCCTGTTCCTTTGTTCAGAAATTGATAAGATGACCTTGCAATATTTTCTTATTACTGACTGGTATTCAACACCTGCACTACACAGCGTCAGCTATATGAACCTAATACTAATTTAAGTCAAAACAAAACTGTCCTTTCATCCCAGCTTTATTAAGACTCTTCATCACTTGGTTGGAGGAAAGCCAGAGTGCTAAAAACTGATCCCCCTTTTATTCTGTTTCTGATGTATTTTATTAAAGTTCCTAAGATCATCAATTACTGTCTTGTTCTGATTAGATGAGATTTACTGAACTCTTTCAGTTCAAAGATTACATAAACACTGTTAATGGAGTTCAAGCTTTTACCTTCTGTTTTCACAAAACTTCCTCAAATAGCATTACAAAAAGTGGTAGAATGAAAAGGACTGGTGCAGAGAAACAGGCAGTTTAGGGATGGCATCCAACTCATGAAACTCTCAGTGAGTGCTTGCATTTCAAGTGGTAATCTTTTACTAATTAAAGAATAGGATGAAAATGAAAAGATTTTTTGAAAAGAAAAAAAAAGTCAAAATTTAAGACATAACAAAAAATAAAGATATACAAAGACATCATAATTAAATAACCTTTGGGAGAAGCAGATGATTAAAGATGGCAGCAACTGTTCCTAAGGCAAAATAAGTACAGGTGTGGAAAACCTGTAGTAGTAAATCTACCTGTAGTATTAGTAAATCTAGCTTCTTATATTCCTAATTAGAATGTACAAATCAGTAACTTACAGCGGGTGATGGTATAAGAGCTGTTAGGTCTCTCAAGTACCTCAACAAAGCAGACTGTTTCCAAGCGCCTGGCAAAGGAAGCCTTGGTATTATTTCTACATGGCTAGCTTGTCTGGACTTGAAAATTTAAATCAGGAATATATTAATAATTCAAATCAATTATTTCATTTCAGTAAAAGCACACCATTCAGTAAAAGTATCTAAACAGTACTGTCTTTTGCAAAAAAAATACCATTAGAAAGACCAATCAAATTATACTTAATGAAAATACTACAAAAATGTAACATATAGGAATTAAATTATTTGTAATGCATAAGCTCATCTTCACCTTCCTGTTTTTTTACCCCTTCCCATCTACACCTAGCCAAAATGGCATCAGAGTAATTTAGATGAAAGCATATTTAAGAAATCCTGATCAAGCTATCTGTCTGGAAACTGGAAACTGACAACAATAAAAAAAAAAAAAATCCACATCTGGCTGCACTGTACAGTAAAATAAAACAAGCTCAGGAAGGATTCCAAAGGGCACATTGCCATTGGTCTTCTTTTAAAAAGCCGCTACTATAGGTACATGAGCTCTGTGAGATCCAGTTGGGATCTGACCCAATTTCTCAAACTATGTTTATAGTTTGAAGAAATGAAAATGTGAAGACAAGCTATGAAATGAAAAAATATGGGAAACAAAGAATTGATAGTTATATGAGTTCTGTACTAGAGAAAGTTGCAGACTCAAGACGCAGGCCTAATTTTCTCTCCATTGAGCATTTTCTGATAAAGAGACAAATATGAGTTGAGATGAATACTGAGGAATTTAGCGTTAAGTTTCATGAATTAGGTACCAACAAGCTTTGAAAAACACAAGAATCCAGCACCACGGACGAGTCTAGCAATAACCTCACTGGCCTCAGTATTACTCTTGGACAACTGTTCTGGAACCACTCCTTGCCTACATTAGAAAACTTGGCTGTGTGAAGACATAGGGGAGGGAGGAACAAAGTTTTTACACCAGGATAAAACCACCATAATGAATCACTATCTATTAAAAAAAAAAAAAAAAAAAAAAAAAAAAAAAAAGACAAAAAAGATCTTACTTCAATATATTCTGGAAGTCATGCATAAAACAAGAACTTACGATATGTTTTACCAACGTGCCTTAGGACAGACTCTAAGGGAAAATAATCTGAGCATTAAGAAACTCAGCTTTTGACTTGTATGTCAAAAGCACCTTAAGCAACCACATATGTTGTTATACTTGAAGAGTGTCCTCTGGCAAGAGACCACATAGAAAAAGTTTCAAGCAAAAAGGTGATTTGTGTATGGAGCTTGAAATGCATGTGAGACAATATAGTTTCTAATTGAAAGCATGTCAAATGTTTCCTGAAAGGAGCTACTGAAACTGTACTTTCACCATATTTCTTGAGCATTTCTTTTCTTTGTAGAAGGAAAAAAATATCTAGAGGACCATGTTTTTTTGTGCCCAAAATTAATGCTCTTTTCTCCTCTTACTAAAATTATTTCCCAAAATAAGAAATGTAATTGCCTCACAAATATATTCTGAGAAGCCTGTTGATAAAGTTGTTCTCTCTTTTCCTTATCTTAATTTTGTTTAAAAATCCAGAACAAAACCCATGAATGTACGTGAGTAAAGGAAGCCTATATATTTGTTGTCAGAGGAAGTGGATGACAACCAAAAAATAAAACTTCCAGTCAACACTTCTATCACTGAACACATTCTGGCTAAAAGATTATTGCTACTCTTCACAGTGTGTACAAAGTCTAAAACTGCATGAAAATCTATGCCATTTAAAAATAATTAAAAAAAACACACATTAATAGACATTTATCAATAACATAGAATTCACCTAATTTACACTAAAGAAACAAGTGAAACAGATTTATAACAAAAACAGTTATATAAACCAATTTTTATTTTTTTATTTTTTTTCCTGTAATCATAGAATTTCACCTTAGGGATACTGAGAGTAGACTTCCCTAGTCCCCACCATCAGCAGGATGCAGTCAAATCTTAAAGGGTGACATTGCAGCGAAGATTACCAAATACAATTCTAAGATCTAGAACACAGAACAGGGTTGAAAAATGTTGCTTTGCCAGCTCTGCTCTTCATAAATACAAAAAATATTTTAAAGTGGGTACCCTATTGTGTGACGGGATGTTACAAGCAGTGCCAACATATAGTGCTTGTTAAAACAGTTTTCCCATTGAGCTTCTCATTCCAGTAACATCCTGCTAATTTCCCTAAACAAGCTGAAATGTAAGAGTTACAACTGTTGTGGTCTAGAAAAGCAAGAAGATAAAGTCAATACTCATATTAATGCATTCTCCATCTTCTGCCCTATGCACACACCTAATGATTTCTGAATTTCTGCTCTGCATCTGTGCTCCTCTTCAGCCCCAAATACAGGTGAAAAAAAAATAAAAATAAAAATAAAAAATTAACTATTACTTCTTAAAGGGAAGCAAAATAATACTGCCAAAAATAAAGCCAAACCTACTACTCCAAGTCAGAGTACTACATATTTCATGCACTTGCTGGACAGTTCTCCTAAGTTTACTGAAAACTATATGAGTACTATATTGACTTCTTGCTAGCTGTTCTTTATAGACGCTGAACTTCAAATACGCTGTTCACTTTTTTTTTTCCTGGTACCAATCACTTTTGTAAACTTTGTATTGATAAAACAGTCTTTTTGGAATATCACTGCAAATAACCTGTAATAACCAAGGAGAAAACTACCTCACATTGCAGTAGTACTTTAAATTGACTAGCATGAGACTTTCCTTCATTTTGAAAAGCATAGTTTCATAACTGCATATACCAATACCTGTAATTATTATTAATGGATATACTGCTTTGTTACCATTATTCTAGGCTTCCTTTTATAGTGTATCCCATACTGTCTGTTTTCCAGTCATATTGGCTCAGTGGAATTGCTATGGTTTTCATTTTCAGTTCCCTAATTCAGCAGGAAGTGCTTTTCTTAATATGGGTGTGTTTTACATACTTACATTTAAAATTACTGCTGGTTTAAGCTATTTAGTATTTAAACATCAGGCCTTAATCAGCAAAGCTAACACACATCAGATTTAATAAGACTTCAAATATGTAAGGTCCTTGGCTCTTTGGTATAGCATTTTAATGCAAACAGTTTTGTGGTAATATTTTGAACCTTCTTCAGAAATGGAACTGTGCAACTTGAATCATGATCACAGGTAAGATATCTCACCATTATAGTTTTTGATATGAAAGCGGAATTCAGTATTACTCTCAAAATATCCTCCCCACTAAAGATACTCCCTCATTTCTAAACTTCTGGACTTACTCTATTCTTCAAATACTTTTGTCAGTTATTTAAAAACAAAACAAACAAAAAACACACCATGGACACTAAGATGAATTTGTGACTCCTGAGTTTCCATCTAGGTACCTTCAAAGCCAGTCCTAACATTATTTGAAACTGTGCTGTTTACAAGCAAGAAGTACCTGATAGCTGGAATTTACTTTATATTACAAGTGGAATAGTTAATCATAAGGTGAACATAAATATTCAAAACTACATATATACATTATGGTAACTTTGCATAATCAAGCACTCTAGAGTCAAATGCTTACTGTTCTGTATTTTTATTTTTATGTACATCTGTAACTGTCTTTTATTTGGATTTTAACATCTCCAAGATGGGAAGATGGGAGACTGTTGTTGTATTATATAATCATTAGAACAAAACAGATATGTATTTTTAAAAATAATATAAAAGACAACATTGTCAAGTAATGGAATGTAAAAGCTTTCAGAAATTATCAAAATTATCTCCCTTACATATTCAGGCAAATTTCATCTGTACATTCTCAAGCAATTACACGTGCAGGTAAAAGCATTGGATTGCTGGATCAAATAAACACACAAAAAAAGGACTGTCTAAGCAGTAAATTCTGTATCCATTGAAGTCTTTTTTACAATATAACATATAAACGTGAACATTATTTGATTAGCTTTCTCCACTACATACAATTTGAATGCACAACATAATATTTTAATACTTTAGCACACACTACCATACCTACAGAAAAGAACCATTCCAGTCACACAGTCAACAACCTGTACAAATAGTTATCATTCAGCTGAACACTTGTCATTTTATGAAGTATGTCAAGAGTCTGTTAAACTGAAGTTTATACACCAACTCACCTTAGTAAAAAAAAAAAAAAAAAAAAAAAAAAAATCCAGCTAGCACCTGCTCCAATTCTTTCTCCATTGCCTGGAAAACAAACTGTTACATGGTAATTTGAATTCATCTGTTCAAGTTTTCTTTCATTCTTACCTTTTTAATGTGAAGGAAAAAAAAAAAAAAAAACTAACAAACATAATGAAGAAAAAAAATGTTTGCTCACTGCATAAAATATGCTACAGAAACTTACCTGCATTAAAATAATGACCAGGACAAAAATATTTGATATTGTCTCCTTAAAACAATGCACTTCTCCTCTACATGTTTTTAATGAAAGCAAAATAAAGTTTCTTTATTTTATTCCTTTTTCTCATGCAATTAAATTATATATTTAAAAAATCCCACTGTGTAAAAAACAGAAGCTGTAGCAATTACAAACTAGTTATTTAAAATTTTCCATTTTTAACTTATTTTTAGGCACAAAGTTAACCTCAGAGTAAGTATGCATTTTGATAACCTTTGGGACCAGATTTAAGGAAGGGCTGAAAATGGGTATAGGTTTCAACAAATAAAAATGTTTTAATATACTGAGAAAATATTATGCACTACGTATTATCTGATATCTATGTATATATTCAGAAATACAATAACGTAGGAAACCAGAACAATTTATTTAACCCACAGCTTCTTCCCGTTTGCCCACTGGATGAACAGCTATGCCAGCCTGCACAATGCTACCATTTTCCTGAGGACCTTGCAGCTCATCACTAATGATATGACCAAATGTAAACCCATTTTATGACTAAAAATAAAGACATGTCCGATTATCATTAATAATCTCATTTAATAAGCAGAGATTTACTGAATAGAAAAGAATTCATAACATAGAGGAAGAATCATCTGTTCAAATTATCTTAACCAATAAACTGTTTCTCAAACACATTTGTTTTACACTAAATAGGTTTCTTCCAACCTAGACTATTCTGTGATTCTGAAAATATATGCTCTGCAGTACAGCCTCTACCTTGAACTTCCCTTCAGAACACATTTCTCCCCCAACCCACAATTGAGCCAAGTACATAAGATACCTGCAAAATAAATGACAAAGGATATACAGTACATCCTTTTACAAGCAAAATAGCCAGTAAAATTGTTTACTTATTTACACATTCTAATTGCATGACAGACTTTTTATGCAACTGTGAAACTATCTTCAGTCTGACAAATTTACAAGAGTACAAGTTGGCAGAAGAATCTACACTGTTACCACAGAGATATGTATTTGCATAAGTTCGACTTTAAAAGAGCCATTATCTTTGGAAAATACTATCTGCTGCTGACAATACCTAACCACAACAACACCCCCACCACACACACACACAGGAAAAAAAAAAAAAAAAAAAAAAAAAAAAAAACGAACAAATCCTGATCTCTATTTAAGTCACCTCACTCTTTAATGCTCATCTAATAAATAATTTAACATTTGAGATACTATTTTGTTGGTAAAAATAGCATAATAAAAATGTGTAGCTAAGTGCATACCACGTGAATTCTTTTTATAATATTCTAAGGATTAAAGCTCAGAACAGAATGCCAAGCAAACCTCCGCCTGTGTGCTGAAACACAGGCTCTATGATAATGGTGGGGAAGAGGTCTTTTTCTGCCTTTTATTTACAAATTAGTTTCAAAATATAATACATCTCACTGACATATTAATAATGCATCTGTAAAGGTCTTTGAAACAGCCAAAAGATACTAAGTATCTTGTAAACTAAAAAATAACGAGTAAAATTTCATCTAACATTGACTTTTTTTAATCACTTATCTATATCACATTGCCAAGTCTCCACTATATAGTCCACTATATTCCAGAAGTTAAAATAGTTTTATTGCACCAAGTAATCTTAAGCCCTGTTATTAGCACATAATCATTGACCTTATTAACTCATGGATTATCATGTTATCAGAAAGCTTCTAAGCTCCAAAGCTGTGAGCATCACCCCATGCTTGCATGTATTTATGATTTATCCATCTTTCAGTTGACAGTTTTTCATACAATACTCTTCCATTAGGAGGTAAGCTTCTGTTAATCCTTGACATTCTCTGTAATAACTCACAATGACTTTTTTTCCATACTACTTTCACACTGTACAATCCACACTTATTACGGAGTCTAACAGTAATCTGATTTAGTCAGTTCTCTCATGTTCATTTTACACAACCCTTCATTGTCTTACCATTGATCAAGATGTTGCATTTCTCATTAATTTCATATATATTCCTTAACTTTTAATGGGCTTCGACAAGGTCAGTCCCAACTATCCTTTCAAAGATGGTGGTTTACTTTACATGCCTTCCCAATCCTGCCTTTGAGGAATTTGATCTATGCCTCCTGTAAATCACTAGAGAGCCTGAACTTACTTTCTTTCACTGGTTTAAGTGCATACTACTGATTGAATATATGAAATCCTCAAACTAGGTATAAATATCATGTTACATATTTTTACTTGTTATTATTGTGCTTGTAGGAGCTCGTAGTGAATATAGACTGTATGACACTGTCACTAAATAACAACAAAAAAAATCTAGTAACTTACCTAGCCTTACCAAGTCTATTAACTGTTAGATTTCCCTGAATTTAAATACAGCAATAGACAACTATTACCTGAGCTCTGGTGACATCAGATAACAAAGCTTGTATATAAAGATTATTCAAAGCAAATTGCTATAAATAGTTTTGGGTTAAAAACTATGAGATGTAAGCTAACAGTACAAAGAAAAGAGAAACTGTGTGGAGTAAGAACTGAAACCTAGACAGTATAAAAAGTTACCTGGTGGAAAGTTGCCAACAGCATAACTCTGCTGACATATTACAGAAACAATTTATTTCAGTTTCCTTGTTCAATGGTCAAATACTATCTAGTTATTTACAGCCCTCTATGGACTTGTCTAGTAGAATCTAGCAGGTTTCCGAGGCCCCTATGTCTTTCCACATAACCTCCATTTCCAAAATCACTTCTTTACATATCCTGCCAGTTGATAGACTTATCCCGCAAATGTCTAAAATTCTTGGCATCAATTCCTGCCTAACAGAAATTTCTTCAGCAACAGGTCCATAGTCCACATCCCAGCATGCTGAAAGCTCTCTTCACATACATTATTCATTCTGTTCAGATATCGTGTGCCATTATTCAGAAGACTGAATTTCAAAGCTGAACTTCAGTGGTCAGTCGGCTTCAGCAAACCAGTGGTTTGACTCTTTCCTTATTTACATCAGGGTAAGCCAAGTGTAATACTAATCAATGACATCATTCTAATGCAAAGTCACTGCAAATGAAATAATATGCAAGCCCATTAAGCATACCAGAATAGAAAAAGCTACCACAAGGTATCTTAGATAAACTTCACATTACTTAGAGGCAACGAAAATAAAAAAGATGTAATATTCTTACTTAATAGCAAACATGCCAACAATAAAATACCTTTAAAAATTAGGCTTCATATGTGCACTTGTCTCTTTAATTGTCCAAGACCTCCATACCATACCTCCGTAAGCAAGGTTTTGGAAGAGGATCATTTTATGAAAAACAACACCTTAATTTCTTTGCATTTGTAATAAAAACATTTAAAAATAATGGCAGGTTTATATATATTTATTGTAAGCTCTTCGTCTTAATGCACTTTTGGATGATAATATTTTGTTTAAAACAGTTTACAACATGAAATAGTATTTCTAAAGCAAAACTGAGTGCTCTGTAATGCTTTTTGAGCAAGCGTCTGATCTTCATATCTTCCATGTTTTTCTAGAAGGAAACCAGAAGTACACTGGATCATTTCATCATAGGGGTGATCTAAAAAAGAATGGTATAATGGTTCTTTAATTCTCAATTATTTTTTTTTTTTTTAAAAAAAAAAAAAAAAGCAATTTAGGTAAACTGATTCTATACTTTGTTTCATTAATATTTACCATGCAGCATTCTAAGACAGCTAGTTATCATATCAAATGGGAAGAAATATGAGTCAAAGACCTGCATCATTACCTTCTTCAATTTAGTCTTTGAAGCTGGATCATCTGTTTCTTTTTCTGACCCTTCTCTTACGAAGACATTTCCTGCCAGATCATAATTTTCTTTTTCTGTAATACAGAAAAAGAAAAAAAAAAAAAAGAACCCTGAATTAATTTGTAGCTTGTATCATTATTCAACCACTTAAAAAAAAAAAAGGCAGAGACATTGTAATGATAATGATGATAAAATAAATTTAACTGAAGAATTAGAAAAGTAAAATGATTCCAAAATACATGCACAAGATGTTAATTCTGTGATGAAAAACATAAATATGAGAGTAACTGACAAATAATTCTTTCACCATGGCAAACTTACCACAGAAAAGCTTGTAGGACTTCTGTGGCTGCAGTCATGAGGAGTACCTTGTGTTCACTCGAAGAAGTGGGCCACCCCGAAGGACCCCTTTAGTTCTTCTGCTACACCCTGATGTTCTCTACATCTGCAGATGCTGTATGCATGCAGAACAATCCCTATATACAGAGTAAGTACCAACTTATGTGTTTGTTTTATTAATCAATGACTTTCACAAAAGGAGAAGTGACAAGTTAAAGACATTTTTTGCTAAGAAACTAAAGCAGAAAAAAGTTCAGTTACTCTTAACATGTTGGTTCACCTTCCTACCTTTAGGAATGAATCCCAAAACTTAAAATCTGTATCTCTTATTTTTTCAGCATTTCAGTATATTGTTGCTATGAACCTTCTTTTGTAATAGAATAGCTCTCAAAATCAGTCTTGGAAATTCTTTCAGTTACCATCATTTACTGGATAGTTAGCAATTAATTTGTTTTGATCTATTTAGAATAAACAATATTTTACAAGTTAGAATAAGATTACTTAGGATATTTTTCATTTTTGTTTGCTTTTTTGGTGGTGGTGGTGGTTTGTTGGATTTTTTTTTTAATAAAAAGTAATTACAATGTATCTGGCTTATTTGTATATTAAATTATTCATAAACACTCTTCAGCCTTACTCTCAGCGTAGAGCTTTTCCTGGTATTTAGCTGCCTATTTTTTCCAATAGTTGCACACAATGTTCTAAGCTCACTGTTTACGCAAGCATCAGCATTGGTGGTTCAATGACCACCTTCCAAATATATATGTTTATAACCCTGTTTGGTTGCTAATCCTTATTTACCTTTACTCATATAGAAGTTTCTCTACAGATATTAGCTGAGGGGAAAACAGGCTTTTTACTTGTAATATTAGATTATGTCTTTAAGGACTGTAAACATGGATCCAGGTGCTTGACTACAGACCAAAATTTTCAAGTCTGAGCAGTAAAAGACACAATAAAAGGACTGAAGGTAGAGCAACAGAGGTGGAGCAACTCATACATGGCAGCAATAAATGCAACTTGTTTTCCAGATAGCACAGTGAATACAAACAACTCTTGGGCTTCTCCTACTTTTCAAAACCCTTTGAAACTTCAAAACCACAGAAATTCACATCTGAACGAAAGGATCTGACTATTCTCATGGATGGAAGGTGGGATGAAATAATTGAAGAATCCTATGGAAGTTAAGCCCTATTGGGAAGTTAAGCCCTATATGGAAGTTAAGCCCTGTAAGGAAGTTAAACCCTATTGCAATTGAGGAGCACTACGCAGCATTACCTTTCCTATACTGCTTTGAAAGTCTACATCATAATGTTCAGTTCCAGACAGTATCTGTGATAAAGCTTTCATTTGCATACACAAAAAAAGATTACCATGCTATAATAGCAACTTAGTCTCAATTTACTTCAGTCTGGCAGATCATTTCTATTGAAATAAATAAAAATTTAAATAGAGCAAGATACTGATACTTAAAACATATGACTTCCTGAGGTTTAGTTGTAATTTGAAAATATAGGTACTTAAAAACAAAGCATTTATATGAAATGTTTCTTGCAATAACGGAAGGTGTTGATCCTTGTAGGTGCTACAGACCTTTATCATTTCCCTTCTACGTGCATTCAGAAATGCCTCTGTACTGCCAGCACTGAGATATGAAGTGTCCTATTCAAAATTAACACTTTTCTGCACTAAAGAGTTCATCTTCCTCTTGGACTTCAGTTTACTAAAGATGTTCAGAGTATATTCTACCCACTCCTTTCATACTTCAGCAACTAAAAGACACACACAATAAAAAACACACATGATTACATCATCTAAGATCAAAAATCATTTTTCCCCTTTCCTGAAAGCACCTTACAGTGATAGATAGCACACTCCATCTCTTCTGTTGAAAGTTGGTCTTTGAGCTCTTGTATCATCATCACTGCCGTTAACTCTCTTCACCTGTCCCTTGGAAAAAAACATGCAAACACTGTTCATTTTTCAGAAGCTTGCATGTACCTGATTTCCAGAGAATCACCGAAGTTACAAAGCGGACAATAACTCAGTTTTGGATGAAGGGCAGTCACTTTAAACATAAAAAGTGTCTTCCTAATTTCCTCAGGGACTAAGTTTATTACATCTTTATGAAAACACTAGTGCACACAAAACCAGATTATTGCTAATCCAATCTTGAAATATTTCTTTGGTAAATATGACATTCCCACAAATGCAGAACTTCCATCAAGCTGTTGGAAATCTAGCAAATTTTCACTCCGCTAACTGAAAAACCCCAGCACGCAGTTGCCATTTAAGTAGAGCCTTGGGGAGTAAATATCAATTTTCTTACTTTTGAGAGTTCTGCATTGTACAGGTTTGCAACTCTGTTCCAACATAACTCTGTTCTCATTGACAGAACTGCAAACGAAGATAATGTTGAAGGCAACAACATGATCAAAAGATGAATAGGAATGAAGCATTTCTTATTCCTGCCATCTACTGACAAATTAATTTCTCACAAACTGCAAGAATAACTTAAGATGTAGGGAAAAGGCACCTGTAACTTTATTTAACCATGTGTAACTGTTTACCTGCTTGATATTAGCCAGCTGAACTCACAAAGTTAAATGAGAGGCAGTTTTATAGGAGAAACAGACAAGAAATAAAGTGACCCTGTTGTACTCAAGATGAGCAGGAGAGAATTGAGAGATCACCCCACATACACGTACCTTGCACAGCTGCAGTACATGCAGACGCAATGCCACAAAATGGAGTATTGTAAGTTAAAACTGCAAGCATTTTTTCAAGTGGAAGAAAGATCCTCAAAAGTACCAGGAAGAACAATTTTTATTAACTGCATTGCATTCTAAAGACTATAAGACTAAAGACTATAAGTTCAATTATAAATTATATAATGTTGCCAAAATTATATATAAGAAAGAATTTGAATTACATAAAATAAAGCTATTTATTTTATATTATATGGACATACGAAATAAAAACATGAGGCTAGTTGTAAAAGTAGTGTATAAAAAGGGACTGGTAATGGTGTTCACATCTACTGAGTAAATAGATTATGCATTTATTTTCTTTTTTTTTTTTTTTTTTAATGCAACGACATATCCTTCTGTACAACATGTCTGATAACAGAGAGAGGTTTGCAGAGTCTAAGAATATTTATAAAGAAAGACAAATTTACGAAATAACATGCGTTGGACATATTTAGTTAATCTATATTGCCCTTCCAGGTAGCAAGTTTGCCTCCCTACATATTTCTAAGCATAAATGATGTACTTTCATGTGAAAAGTCCAGGCCCTGTACACATTTGGTACTGACTTTATTTCCTAAAATTAATTTCTCAAATTTTATTCAGTGTCCTGCAAGATTAACCCTAAAGAAACTAACGATCATATCCTATCCAGTTCCAAATGTACTGAAATACCAGCAGAGCCTATTCAAAGAAACCAAGAAAAATCCGGAACAAGCACATCTCTCTTCTACCACTACACTGGTAATATTACATGAAAACAAAGACTCTTGAACATTTTAAGTTATGAAATTACATTTTTTAAAGATGAAGTAAAATTGTAATAAGAACAGCATTACTCAAAGGGCTTTCCTTCACCAGAAAGCACTGCTGCTTTTAATGAAAGTAATTTCCAACAGAAAACACTTAACAGAAAGCAGTCTGGGTAGTGCTCAGATTACAAGTGAATGTATTTTATACTTTAGCTTTTGCATTACTGTAACACTACATTATCTCATCTAATTAGATTTTTCCAAAACCTCTGGAAAATGAACTTGCCACATGCTCTGGATGTTTATTGACTGAACATGGTGCGCATGAACTAAATAATCTATTGTAGGAATAGGAATTAGGAAAGAGCAATACTACAGCCTAATGTAGTAATAGGAATTAGGAAAGAGCAATACTACAGCCTAATGGTCTACAGATAGAGTTCTATAAATCCATCACGTTATCTTTAGCACTATATATACATCTTAAATACATTACGGATCATAATTTATAATCTTGATCTTTATATTTTTATTTCATTTTTGAAACATAAAACAGCTATTATGTTAATGAACAGACCCTTAAAATTTGTTACATTTGTGATTTAGAGTGTAAATTGTTATTAAATTTTTAATTTTATTGTGGAAAGTTACATATGTATTCTCCACTCATGTGGCTATTTTAGAATAATCCTTCCCAGATTCCTAATGAAAGATGTTTTGATTCCACAGACCTGACTTCACAGCTTTCTTATTTGTGAGCTCTTCAGCATGCAGATCAACAGACAAAGTGAGCAACACCCCAGTGACTGGATGACTGACCTTTTTTTAATTATTTTCAATAGATTATATGAGGATTCCAATAACCTTATCTGCAATTCTAAACACGTAGTATTTACAGAATTCTTAAACTCAAAAGGAAGATAAGCCAGAAAAATCAGAAGCGCAGGCAGACATTTGCAAGAGCTCTGCCTGAAACAGCTGTCCCAGCAACGAGGAAAAAAGCTGTGACAGAGCCAGCTCTCAGGTCACATGTAGCCCCTTTAATCTACCATACCACTATTTGTTTCTTGTCCTGCTTCATTCAGTACACTTTCTTCCAGTTTCTACAGCAAATGACACAGACATTCTGCCAAAAAGAACACTGATTGATTACCTGACCCAAGTATGGAACAGCTGAATTGTTTGTTTGTTTTGTTTTGTTAAAGAGGTGCATCTTGTGGAAACATAACATCTATTCTGTAAAAATTAAGACATTAGAGGTTCTACTGAAAACCAAAGTTTTTACTTCTAAATTTCTGAGTGGTTACCTCTACTCTTTGTATGATACTTTAAAAGCATACTTTTTTAAAAGCTACCTACTTTGAGTGGAAAGGGAGTAGAGAGAGGAAAAGAAATAACAAACATTTAATAAAAAATCTTTGTCTATTGTCTAGAAGGAAACAAAATTTATTTGAACCTAACAAACATTTTCTGCAAATTTCTCTGATTAAGTTACAAATATGACCAAAAGATAATTATTATATATAAAAAATTAGAAAATAGCACAAGTTTCACACAGCAAATACCTTGTCAAATTAAAAAATGTTTGATAAAAAGCACAAAAGCAACTTCTCTCTTCCCCTCTCTTTTACTTTTTCCACCTCTCCTTGAGAAGAAAAACAAACAAACAAACAAAAAGTTTTAAAAAATAAAAAGGTTCCACTGGCTGCCAAAGAGGATCTTGTTTGTCCCCATTTTTAGCTCTCATTTGCTGCACCTATGTTGAGGAATTTAGCACAGAGAATCAAAGTGGATGCAAACCAGCACAAATCCCTCAAAACATCCTCAATACCAACTGCCTAGCTCTCCACATCTATGCCTGTTACGACTCACTATTTGCTAAGTAGTATGCTACAGTAGAAGACTTTTCTGTTGCCTTCAGATGTTTTGCCTTTTCTGCTTCTATTTTTCTTTTTTCTCATAATTAAGCAGTAGTACATGATACAGATGGTCCACCAAGAAATACATAACAGTCTGTAGTGTTACAATAAATAAATAAATAAATAAATAAATAAAGTAGTTTTAAGTTTTAAATCATTAAATCATCCTGGGCAGACTTTCCAGCATTGAGTAGTCACAGAACTACTTGCTCAAAAAATTTAAAAAGTCTGTTGGAATTAGTTTCTCAGTGCAGTAAATCAGACAAGATTAACAGAGTAAAATACAGGCATGCTAATTTTCTGCTTGCTTGTGTCAGCATAGTGACATCTAAAACAGCCTTGGAAGGATGTTTTCAAGGCAAGACATACTGCTTCCAGTTATCACCTATAGTGATGGCAATTATAAAAAATTAATGACACCTCATTGTTTTCATACCACCCTCCAAGGTCAATCAATAACTCAGTTTCTTTGCAAAGGACTCCTAGCCAGTCCCCAGAGTTCTGTTCTTTACAGGTTTTGGTTTTGGTTTTGTTTATTTAAATCTTGATGTTTTCCAGACTAGGTGAGAGACTACCTCTGAGTGTTAAGAAAAAATCTGAAGTCTTGTATCATTCAGGAACTTGCTAGCAAAGAGAAATACAGAATATCTTTAACTTAATATTTCACACTATTAAAATTAATTTGCAGTTTTATCTGAATGAAACAATCCCATTACAGATGACGTTGCTCAACTGCCAGAGTACATACACCATTAGTTTAATATCATTGATTTACTACAGGTTAAAACTTTGTGTTATTTTTTGTTGTTGTTGTTTGTTTTATTTAAAACTTTTACAGGTAGTTCCATTTGCTAGCAAGGTTTTAGTAGATTTCTCACTCAAGAAAGCATTGGGAAAAAAAAAATCTTAAGTATATCTCCTTCTATGACAAAGTGACGCGCTGGGTGGATGAGGGAAAGGCTGTGGATGTGGTCTACCTTGACTTCAGCAAGGCTTTTGACACCGTCTCCCACAGCATTCTCCTCAAGAAACTGGCTGCTCTTGGCTTGGACTGGCGCACGCTTCGTTGGGTTAGAAACTGGCTGGATAGCCAGGCCCAAAGAGTCGTGGTAAATGGAGTCAAAGCCAGTTGGAGGCCAGTCACTAGTGGCGTTCCCTAGGGCTCGGTGCTGGGGCCGGTCCTCTGCAATATCTTCATTGATGATCTGGATGAGGGCATTGAGTGCACCCTCAGTAAGTTTGCAGATGACACCAAGTTAGGTGCGTGTGTCGATCTGCTTGAGGGTAGGAAGGCTCTGCAGGAGGATCTGGAGAGGCTGGACCGATGGGCCAAGGCCAACTGCATGAAGTTCAACAAGGCCAAGTGCCGGGTCCTGCACCTGGGGTGCAATAACCCCAAGCAGAGCTACAGGCTGGGAGATGAGTGGTTGGAGAGCTGCCAGGCAGAGAAGGACCTGGGAGTGATGGTTGATAGTCGGCTGAATATGAGCCAGCAGTGTGCTCAGGTGGCCAAGAAGGCCAACAGCATCCTGGCCTGTATAAGAAACAGTGTGGCCAGCAGGGCTAGGGAGGTGATTGTCCCCCTGTACTTGGCTCTGGTGAGGCCACACCTCGAGTACTGTGTTCAGTTTTGGGCCCCTCGCTACAAGAAGGACATGGAGGTGCTTGAGCGAGTCCAGAGAAGGGCTACGAAGCTGGTGAGGGGCCTGGAGAACAAGTCTTACGAGGAGCGGCTGAGGGAGCTGGGCTTGTTCAGCCTGGAGAAAAGGAGGCTCAGGGGTGACCTTATCGCTCTCTACAGGTACCTCAAGGGAGGCTGTAGCGAGGTGGGGGTTGGTCTGTTCTCCCACGTGCCTGGTGACAGGACAAGGGGGAATGGGCTGAAGTTGCGCCAGGGGAGTTTTAGGTTGGATGTTAGGAAGAACTTCTTTACCGAAAGGGTTGTTAGACACTGGAACGGGCTGCCCAGGGAAGTGGTGGAGTCACCATCCCTGGAGGTCTTTAAAAGACGTTTAGATGTAGAGCTTAGGGATATGGTTTAGTGGGGACTGTTAGTGTTAGGTCAGAGGTTGGACTTGATGATCTTGAGGTCTCTTCCAACCTAGAAAATTCTGTGATTCTGTGATATCTCCATGGCTGCAAGGCATTCTGTAAAAGAATATGCAGTTTCAACAAGCTATATACATGTATTGTTTTTACTCCACAACTGTCAATTTCTAAATTTATTTTTATTTTGTGCCAAGAATCAAGATGTACAGTGCTTCAAATCTTGAAGGGTGGGAGGAATTATTCAGACAACTAAAGCTCTGAAGACAAGCCAAAAGCAAAATTAGTACAAAATATGGACAGTCTGTCTTTAAGTTTATTTCTAAATATAAAATAGGCTCTCTATAGATGAAAAACTTCAACACAAAAAAAAAATCTTTCTGCCATTCATAAAAATTTTACTGTTAACAAAGCAAAATTACTTTTGCACTTGCAGACAAACTTGTGAAGAACACAAGTCAGAAGCTTTGGTATTATCATTTTCTCAGAACATTTGAAGATGGAGATAATTCCAGTTTAACAGAAAAACACTGCAGAAGAAAATGCAATGTTTCTCTAAAATATCTGAGAAATAACATTCTGGGTTTTATATATTTCACATAGTTAAAATCTATCATAGAAAGAGAACACCACTAATGAAAATTATCACCCAAAACATTTTACAGATCCATTCATACCACAAATACCATGTTATTAAAAAGTGCTATATTATATTGTTTAAGTTTCTAAGAACATTTGTTAATAGTAACTCAGTTGTAAAGCTTCTGTGAGGGACTGCATTCTTAACACTTAGTATAAATTCTGGATAATAAGGTACTCCTTATTTCTGCAAAAAAAATCCTCAGACATAAAAAGAACATCAATATTTTAGGCATTATGGCACTTACTTCCATAGTAGATGTCCCATGTAAAATAAACTGATTGTTTTTTCATTTTTTAACTGGATAACTAGCACATATTTTCTTTCAGTACACTGCTGCACTAAAATTCTACAAATGTTTTTTTTTTTCCTTGTATTCTAAATATACTTAAACTGCAAAGAATCTCAGAGTAATTACAACAATTGCAAATCAAATCACTAGCTTATATCATGTTATTTTAAGACCCCCCACAACTAAACATCTGATAAAAGACCAAAAGCTAACATAGGTATGTATATACACGTTCCTATGGGCAGTTCAGAAACTAAATGCAAACAAACATAAAAAGAAAATATCCAGACCAGTCTGTCTAAGCTCCATATACCAGGCAAGTTAAAAATTTATAGTTAATGCATATGATAGACTGCAGCAAGTGTATAACCAGACATCCTATTGCACTTCAGAATATTAGAGTTTCCATTAAGATACTTCCACTAAGGATGAAGTCTACCAAATAAAGCAAAAAATTTAAGGGCTGCACAAAAAGCAGTCTGCTTACTTATTAGAAGAGGTTTAACAGAACATTACAAGAGACTTGTGAAGTAACCTCTCTATTTAAAATTATTAGTGAAATTATTCTCATTTATATTACAATATTTGTCCAAATCTTTACCCTACTACTTATTGCTCAGTTTTAGCTTAAGGATAACAGAAACCTTTACAACTATTAATTGTCCAGAAAAACAAGCATTACGCAAAGTTCCATGCACAGCAAATACACAGAGATAATAAGAAATTTTGCATTTCATCGGATGGTGATTAATTAAAAATACAATGGAAACAAACATGAACATACAGAAATACTAAGTGGCTGCAGGAAAAGAAGATTTATATTTTCATTAGATGAACACTGATATAGAAACAAATCAATTTTCTTTGCTGGGGAGTGGGAACTGTCAATCTCCAAAATAACTGAGAGCATTTCTGAAACTTAGGACAGAACTTTCCAGGTCTAGAGGAAAGTAAGAAAAGAACAAGGAATTATTAGTGCCCTGTCGCCAGGAAACTCACTTAGAAAAGACAGACATAAGTCTGCTCTGTACATTACACTGATTTTGTTGGTACTGTTCTTATTTGTGTAAATATTTGGCTATAGTTCCCCTTGCAGACTGGAGGTTGGGAAATAACCCAAGAATGAGCTGTGTAGCTGGACAGGTGTCACAGCTAGTTAGGCACACAAGTTAGCTTATACATGCTTTATGCATCTGCAACAGAGCTGTAGCAGCTGCAAGTTATTCTGCACGTGCATCCTAGCTACATATGTTCACAGCGTAAAAGATGCAAGAACAGGGAATGACCTATTGCTGCATTTTCTTTGCTCAGAGTACAGATGACAGTGGAAGTGATAAAAGGGAGAGGACAAGAACTAGAATTCACATAGGCTCAAAGCATCCAAAACAAAGGCAGAGAAAGCTGGTAAGCTTTCCTTTTACTGTTTGCTTGTCCCTGTGACTATTTCCCTGCAAGTCCCAAGCAGCATGTGGGAAGCACTTTTGTAAATAAAAGTTCTTAATGTGCTCAAAGTCAGATAACTGATAGCAAAGCCTTATACATTTAGAGAGAGTCAAATACCTTGTGCTCCACAGAATTAACAGTTTAGGGAAGGAGGGCTTCAACCTTCAAATAACAAGGCTCTTCCGATATTTAAGTGCCTAAGATATCTTCTGATACAATTTCTTCACGATACGGATGTGTCAGGAGGAGTATGGGTTAGGATACAACCTGATTAAATGAGGAATTCTGAAACAACCTTGGGCAAAACTTTATGGATTCATTAAGATCACCTCATGATGAAAGACAACAGAGTACCAGAGTGGGATAAAAGGAGTCTGATGTAAAAGGTCTCCATTGCTTCACCCTGCTGCTGACCGATACTGTTATTGCTGAAGGAATTCCACTTTCAAAGTGAAAGGGGAAAGGGATGGGAGACAAAGGACCCCAACATATTAGAGCTGTAGTATTAAATTCAGCTTCACAGAATGGGTGTGTGTGGTAGTGGGGATTGTTCTTGTGGGGAGGGAAAAAAAATAGAAAGTCTTTCATAAATGTAACTGGGACTTGCTGCTGCCTCTTGGTGCAGCAGTCTGCTGAAGTACCAGAAACACTGCCAAGTTTACAATACATTTTTTACCTGGAGGGAATACGGTGAAGTACATTTATCTGTCACAATAGCAAACGTAATTGTTCAAATCACACACAAAGCCTTTTCCACTCTGACGTAAGCATTCCTTGTAGATTCCTTCATGCTCATGCAATTGACTGAAGGTGACTTTTCTGTAGTATATATCTATCCAAGAAGCATAAACTAAACATCATGAGAGGATTAAAATATCAAATGTATCTCTCCTGCAGAGACAAGAAATCTGATTTAAAAGATTACTGAACATGGCCTCCATAGCCAGCTGGAACAGCTGTGAGAATCCAAAGGACATGTCAATGCAGGAGATGCTAGCCAAACTGCTGCTTTGGCCACAAGACTTGCACAAGAGGAACACGTATTAGTTAACCTGACCACTGACTCAAGAAACCATCCTTTAGAGATCTCTGACCAGTCAGAGACTGAAGAACTCTTCGATATTCCTGTTCGCAGTGAATCTATAGTGAACGCCCACAACTGGCAAACCAAATATATCAAGTTAGTCCTTCCGTTTAGCATCCCTGGAGAATTTCTACTAAGGCTGTCAGCATGCCTTAAATAACTGGTAAGCGTTTCCCTAATATAATCACATGATAATGTACATACCAGTCCCAAACCCTGCTTGCTACCATTCATAATTACTCAGCCTGCACTTTCCCTTATTTATGTAGTTTAAGGCTGTCATCCTGCCCAGTGATTCTAGTAGGAGGAGACTGTAGGAAACACTCAAATACATTTTGCATTAGTTAAAGCTCCACAATGTTAAATTGAAGCAAAGTTTCCTGTGAAGCTCAACCACCATAAATTCAGACATTTGGAATACCCAGTTTAATAATAAAATAATTATAATTTGTTTCCAGAGGAGTAAGAGGAGAAAAAAGCTTTATGGAAGTATCTAATTCTGTATTTTTTCCAACAGAAAAAAAAAAAAAAAAAAACGTGTTCTGGAGATCGAATCCATTATTTTTAGACTTTGCTGGAATGCAAACCATTCTGAAGAAACAGCTAATAAGTTAAAGACCAAGTTCACATGTGACACTAGGCTTCCATCTACATGTGACAGAGGCAAGAAATCCCTCATGCTGAAGGGCCCCATGGAAACAAATGAGCAAAGTAGCCCCAGTCTGGAATCCCTCCAGAAGCTCCATCTTACCATCCTGAAGTCCTCTATTGTTTTCATAAACCTATCATCTGAGTTGGTGTTAAAATTTTGAGATAAAAAAGACACACAAGAGGGAGTATGTTTATCTGTTCCGAATCTCTTGGTAAGATTTCCTTTTTTCTTTTTTTTCTGGCCAATCATCCTGTGCCTCGGTGATGCAGATGAGACATAAGCACTGCCAAGACCACTGTAAATGCTCACAATACTGTTGAGAAGCTGAAGGGTAACATTATATTGATAATGGTTTCTGAGATTTGTTATCAGCGGAAAACCTTTTGTCTGCCAGATGTACTCCTATGTGAAAATATGCCCTTTTCAAGTTGAGAGCTGAAAATGACTCTGTCCAAGCAAGCAAGGAATAATTGAGGACAAACTGATTGTTCTGTCTCAAACATGTGCAGGTGTTCAGTCAATCAATACACTGAAACAGACTTTTTTTTTTTTTTTTTGTAGGGGAAAACAATGCGACTGCAATAAAAATCCTTTTTCCTGTGCTATGATGGTACACGTTTAAACAGAATACAGATTCCACTTCCTTCCTGAGAAAGCTCTCCTGAGAGGGCTCTACAACACGAAGAACTGGTTTGTGTTGTGTCTGGGCAACTGCACAACAACATCAGGAAACATCTCCAAACACAAGTTTCATCACCATTTTGTTACTCTTTGGGCTACAAAAACTTTCACAGACATTTATACAAGGGCAAAAAGTGAAGAATGTGAACTACCATCTTAGGAAATTGTCAGTGTGGTAATTCCCAAGGATACTGTAATTCTTCACCAAAATGGATGTCTAATAAATGACAGCAAAAGCAACAACTGAGGAGGCAGCATATTGGGTGTTCTATCCAGCACTTCCACAATCACTTGTAAAAATGCAAGCAGGGAAAAGTTGAAATATGAGTATTTAGGAAACAAATTGATCAGGAATAACATGTAGCCCAGGAGCATTATGATGCAAAACAATGATGTATTTTCTCACTGAAAATCCTGTTGTTTTGAATGGCAGGCTCTGCACCATCATTTCAAAACAAAGAATGCTGAAGCGATGAGAGAACCCTGTGTCACAAAGGTGCCTTAAACTGTGATAAATACTGGCTTAATTGGTGCCTTAAACTGTGATAAATACTGGTTTAATTGGGGACTTAAGCTGTGATAAACACTGGTTTAATTCAGCACTGTTCGAACTTGATCTTGCTAAAAAATTGCTAACATTTGGAACAACCATAGTTTGCCTGTACACTTGACCAGCTCATACAGATTAGAACTTATTTTACAATAAAAGGTGATTAAAAGATAATTTCCAGACCCTTAATAGTCAACTTTTCTTTCCATATGAAACCCCCAGTCATCTTTGCTTGAAACTACTGCTTTGTTACCTTGTTCACCACCAATTTGCCAGAGGCAGGATGCAAACAGCTGTTCTTACTGCTCCAGAACATTACACACTTTCCTGATTTTCTTTGAAAAGGCCACATCTCTTATGTCCATAGTACCAGGGCTCATATCAACAAACAATATATCTGCAGGAGAACTAAATACGATTTTACAAAATATATGAAGCTTTACCAGAGTACATTATTTCTCTACATAATTTTGAGAAGTGCCCTTCTTGCTCACCCTCTCCCACTGTACATAATGAAGGCCTTTAAATGGCCTCAAAGTACTACCTGGAAAGTGCAAGTGAAAATAAATAAAAAATAAAATTGCATGTGATGCTATTACATCTTACACACAAGCTATGAAATATCTGGGTCTAAGGAAGCTTTCTTCATGTTTCTCTAACAGAAAAACTGGGAAGACTTGACCTATAGTAATAGTACTATAAAAGTGATACTATGTATAGTGCTACATAAGAAATGTGGGTATATAGGCACACAGTTTGTCAGCATAATTATCCAATAACCACATTTTTAGTTTGTTTTAATTCTTAGTTGTTCTTACTTTCCTGGTTGCAAATCTTGCCGCAGCTTATTTAGTTTGGTGACATTTAGATAGCCTTCTCGTCTAATGCCAGGTACTTTCATTTATATAATGAAGTAATTACAGGAAACATTCCACATATTCATGAAGGCTACATCTATAGATGGGGTTTCTTGCCAGAAGACCCCAAATATATCATAAACCATGCCCTATGTACGTGTTGCCGTGGCCTCTTCCGAAGGGCTGTACATTACCAAGCCATTACACAGGCAGAAAAGCTTCTGAGAAAGCTAGCTATTACAAGCCTATCTTGAAATACAGCAGGGCACAACAGCGTGACTTGACTCCACTGTCCACCTTCCACATTCCAATTACATGGGATCAGTGACAAGGCGTTTTGGCGGTCAGGGTGCATGAGAACACGTATCATGGTGAAACTCGAATTCATTCAAAAGAGGAAGACAACATTAGTTTGCTCTCCTACATTTGTAAATTAAAGTAACTTGCACACCTTGGTTAAAACATCAGGGCCAAATTCCACTATTCAGACATAATTGCTGACTTGCTGTGTACAGAGCTTCACTTCTCTTTTTACTCTACTTGCATAGAATCTTAGATGCAGCTATTCCTAATTGCGTTCAGTTTACAGACTGAATACAATTCCTGTGAGCATTTTTCCATTACATTGAACTGAAAGTATGGCTCTCCTTAATTCATTCTATCACTCTAAAATGAGCTACGATAAATAGGGCACGATCATCTGCGAAAGGGATGCCACAATAAAATCCAATCTGCATTCAAGAGTGCCATCTAGTGACTACAATAAGTCTATGTACTTGCCGTGAATGATGTAAACAGATCAAGTTAGGTACTTGCTGATACTTGGTTAATCCTTTTTAATTTTATTTTTTTAAGGAATCTTAGAGAGATTTTAGAAGAGATTCAACATTTGAAACTGTAGAATGACGAAGTTTCTCATCCATAACAGGCACTTCTGGCTGCAAATTACTCTATCTCATTTGAAGGCAGATTACTATACCTCCAGCTCTACTCTGTGCTGGTGTGGCCTCACCTCGAGTACTGTGTGCAGTTCTGGGTACCACAGTACAAGGATGTAAAACTGTTGGAGAATGTCCAGAGGAGGGCGACAAAGATGGTGAAGGGCCTAGAGGGGAAGACATATGAGGAGCAGCTGAGGTCACTGGGCCTGTTCAGCCTGGAGAAGAGGAGGCTGAGGGGGGACCTCATCGCAAGTCTACAACTTCCTCGCGAAGGGGAGTGGAGATGTAGGCACCGACCTATTCTCTGTAATCACCAGTGATAGGACCCGCAGGAACGGGGTTAAACTGAGTCAGGGGAGGTTTAGGCTGGACATCAGGAAGAGGTTCTTCACTGAGATGGTGGCTGCACACTGGAACAGGCTTCCCAGTGAAGTAGTCACTGCACCGAGCCTGTCTGAATTTAAGAAGCAATTGGACTGTGCACTTAGTCACGTGGTCTAAAATTTTGGGTAAGACCTGTGCGGTGCCAGGAGTTGGACTTGATGATCCTTATGGGTCACTTCCAACTTGGGATATTCTATGATTCTATGAGGATTTGAAGCAACTCATAGGACAGGTTGTAAATGAGAAGTGTAATTTGGATGTCAGTGACGTCCAGCGCTGAATGTATTTTCACATACTGCAAAGCCATGTCATCATAAACCTCACAGTGCATATGCATGAAAATGCTGGTCTACAGAAGTCCAACTGTTCCTGGGGAAGCAAAGCAAGGTGTATGCAACTGGACAAGTGATGTCTGGGAACGGTGCTGGGTATTAAGGAAACACATTGCATTTATCTTTGCATAACAAAGTACAGAGCTAACTTTTCCCAGTTATTGTCACTAATCTCCACGCATAGAGAATGGTTTGTGATAAGGAGATACAGTGCAATTTATATGTGCGATTTATATGTGTCCCTATACTGTGCAATTTATATGATGCTAACAGACACTACTCATTATCTTGGGTTTCAATAGGATCAGGGCTAATGTTTTCCCATTTTAACTCTGAACACCAACATTAAGACTATTCAGTGTATTTCATGTCTTTTTTTCTAAAGAAACTATACAATTCCAATGGATAGTTGACACAAGCAACTTGAAACAAATATGATGGTGTTGGTAATAGAAGATGAAATATACATTTATCCAATGAATATTGCTTAATAAGTATTACATTTGTGATGTACTGTGCTTGTGCTGCGCTGGGAAAATACAAAATGTATGTACAAAGACAGCATGAGAGAATGCACCAATTTATGATGAGGAGTAAGGAAGCAGGAGTAAAAGAAGGCCACACTTGCAAGGTGCCTAGATAACAGGGGGCCCTCGGACCCTGGGAACCGAGTCAAACCAACCTTACAGTATGGACTGAGACCAAGGGTTCAGAGAGCATGCGCAAGAAGATAAGGTGAAAAGTTCAACTCTGATGAAGACATCTTCATCCCAACGACCACCTGGACGACCACCAGAGAGTACTAGGCAAGCGCAGAAGGACTGATAAGATAATTAGCATACGAAGCGGGACAGGGTGGAGATAGGAAATGAATATGCATAGGTGTGTTGCAAAACTTAATGCATATGTAATATTTAAGGGGATAAAAGAGAACGTGAGTGAACAAATCAAGGAAGTTAGATTTGGGCAGACATGCCCCTAACTTCCAGTGCCTAATAAAAGCACCTTCATATAATCACTTTGTGGATTATGTGTCTTTGCAAATGCTAACATTTTGGCGACCCAGATGGGACCTCTTGGGCACTGCTGAGGTGGCTCGCAAACTGATCACGCTCCAGCTGGCACCAAGGAGTTTCTCGGGGAGCCACCGGCCATGACCGACCCCCGCTGCTCACAACGTACCTCTGGAAGGGTAAGAGAAAAGGTGCTTTCTGGTAATCTGTACCGATCTGGTCTGGGAGCCTGCTGGTCAGACGCAGTGAAAGCCACGCATGGTTGGGCTAGGGAATTCCCGTGGTAAGCCGTCTGTCAGTCACGAAAGCGCTGCAGGTTCGGCATCAGTGGTCTGGTTTTGCTGCAGGCTCAGCATCTGGTTCGGTTCGGTGAGAGCTATAGCTGATAATTGAAAAACTTAAGGGTATTTTGGGTAGTAATGCATCCATTCCTCAATCCTCTCCATTAGGTTGCTTGCTAGCACATTGGAAGGAGGGAGGTTTCAGGCAAGAGTTACGAAAGGGTAAATTGATTGACTGTTGTAATGTTTTGTGGCTGCAGTATGAATTAGAAGATCAGGAGAGTTGGCTGGAGAATGGAATCTTGCAATATAATACTATTTTACAATTAATGTTATTTTGTAAGCGAGAAGGCAAGTGGGATGAGATTCCATATGTAGAGTTATTTTTCTATTTGTGAGATAAGTCTGAGTGGCAATGCGCTTGCAGGATAATGATGGCTAAGATAACTGTTAATGAGCAATGCAAAGCATGTACAGGAGAAAAGCACTGTATAGGGCATCAAGCGTTAGAGAATGGTATGTTTTATAGGCAGGACAATGGAAATTTAGATTTGGACGTAGTACCATCAGCCCCATTAGAACAAGGCAGGCTGTCAGGGAAGAAAGCGAGGATAGCGAGGGGGAGAAAGAAGAAGGAGGAACGATAGCTTCAGCTACCTCAATATCATATAGAACTCGACGACAAGACCAGAAAGGTGCTGCTGAACATATGATAAGAGAGAAAGACAGAATAACAAGGCAAAAGAAAAACATAATTGCTCCTCTCAGACAAGGAATAGGGACAGAAGGGCCAGTATACGTTAAAGTACCGTTTACTCCAGGAGACCTAGTAATTTGGAAACAAGCAGCAGGAACGTATCGGGAAAACTCTGATAAAGTTGCTAGGGTAGTGAAAATGATCATTAAAACCCAGAACCCGGACTGAGATGACCTTCAAGTAGTAGATTAATGGATTCAACAGAATAGGATATGGTGTTAAGGGCAGCTAGAGAAAGAGTTGGAGAGGGTATACAGAATGGGTTAGTCCCGGGAAACACTTCCTGGTGGAAGATTCGCAATGGGACTATAACACAGGGGAAGGTATGAGGCGATTGAAAAGGTATCAGGATTGGGTACAAATAGGGGTGCAGAGTGCCATGCCCAAAACTATAAATTGGTCCAAACTATATAATATTAGGCAGGATAAAACTGAATCTCCCTCTGCATTTCTGGAAAGGTTTAAGGAAACTGCAAAGAAATATACTGACCTAGATGTAGAAACAGAACAAGCTAAAGCACAGTTAGCTCTTATCTTTTTAGGACAATCACAGGAGGATATTCAGAAGAAATTACAGAAACTGGAAGAAGCGGACCTGAGAAATATGGATAGGTTGTTAGAAATAGCCTGGAAAGTATACAACAACAGAAAATAGAAATCCACTAGGAGGCAGCAACAGAATTTGTTAGCAGTAATTCAAGGCAAGTGAAACCAGGGATTCAGGGGGAGAGGAAGAGGATTTGCTAGAGGATGGGGAGTTAGTATAGGAAGGGGTCGTGGAGATTTTAGTGGAAATCCAGGAGGAAGACTAGGATTGAACCAGTGTGCTTATTGTAAAAAGGAAGGGCACTGGAAAAATGAGTGGCCATTTAGGAGAGATCAATTCTCAGGAAATTCATTTCAGAATCAGGAAGCTGTTAAGGCAATGGTGCTAGGAGATTTTAGTAGCAGACTAGATACAGAACATAAAGCAGCCAAAGAACCTCTCATAAAGATTCAATTAGGAGATAAAGTGAGGTTCTTGATAGATACAGGAGCGACATATTCAGTGTTAAACAGTTTAAAAGGACAATTGGGAAATAAGATGACTACAATAGTAGGAGCCACAGGGAAGGAGGAGGCGCGGCCATTCCTACAACCCCTTGATTTGCATTTCGGAGGTAAGGAATTAGCCCATGAATTTCTGTATGTACCGGAATGCCCAATTACGGTCTTGGGATGAGATTTATTAGCTAAATTAGATGCAACAATAACCTTTGAGGATGGGGAATTAGTAACAAAGGTACCTGAGTCCAAAACAGGACAAATCCTGATGATCAAAGATAAACCCCTTGTTAAAATTTAAAGAGAAGTAGAAAATGCAGTTAGACCAATAGTATGGGAAACAGATGTACCAGGGAAGTCAAAACTGGCACAACCGATAAAGGTGGAATTAAAGGAAGGAGTCAGACCTGTTCAAATCAAACAATATCCACTTAAGATAGAAGCTAGGCTGGGGATAGTGAAAATTATTGACAAATTTCTTAAATATCAGATTTTGGAAGAATGCAAATCAGTATAATACTCCAATATTGGCAATCAATATAATACTCCAGTTTTTCCAGTAAGGAAGCCGAATGGCGAATGTAGATCGGTACAAGATCTTAGAGCAATAAATGAAATAACAAAGGACATTCACCCTGTAGTAGCTAACCCTTACACATTGTTAACATCTATGAGAAATATATAAATGGTTTACTGTGATAGATTTAAAAGATGCCTTCTTTTGCATACCTCTTGATAAAGATAGTAGAAAATTATTTGCCTTTGAATGGGAAAACCCCCAGAATGGATGAAAGACACAATTAATTTGGACAAGACTTCCACAAGGCTTCAAGAATAGCCCGACCCTCTTCGGGAGCCAGCTGGCCAAGGAACTGGAAATCTGGACAACGCTAGGACAAATACAGGTACCCAGAAGTCATTATTTGTTGTTACAATATGCAGATTATATTTTGATTGCCACAGAGAATGAGTCGCTCTGTACCCAAATAACCATTGCGATTTAAAATCAGTTAGGAATGGGTGGCTATAAAGTTTCAAAGGAAAAGGCACAAATAGGTTGCTCAACTGTAAAATATTTGGGGTGTGAGATTTCTCAGGGACAAATAAATCTGGGCATCAACAGGATAAGAGCCATCTGTGCTATCCCAGAACCCCAAAATCTCCATGAGTTAAAGGCCTTCTTAGGAATGGCTGGGTGGTGCAGATTATGGATAATGGATTACAGATGCATAGCTAAGCCCCTTTATGAGGCTCAGAAGGTGCAGAATTTTGTTTGGGCAAAAATACAGAAAAAAGCTTTCATGAAACTTAAGGATGCTCTAATGAAGTCACCAGCTCTCGGTTTACCAGATTTATCAAAACGCTTCCAGTTATTTGCACATGAAAGACAACAACTAGCATTAGGGATACTAACCCAGTGACTGGGAAGCTGGAAAAAAACTGTGGTATACTTTTCCAAACAGTTGGATGCTGTAAGTGCAGGATGGCCCTCACGTTTGCGGGCAGTAGCAGCAACAGTTCTTTAAATTCAGAAAGCAAGTAAACTTACATTGGGAAAACATATTGAAGTTTTTGTACCACATATGGTAACAAATGGTAACAACTGTTTTAGAGCAAAAGGGGGGCCACTGGTTATCACCCAGTTGGACGATGAAATATCAGGTAATACTCACTGAACAAGATGATGTAACCTTGAAAACAACTAACTTGTTAAACCCAGCAGCATTTCTAGGAACTGTTCCAGAAGAAGGACCATTGGAATACAATTGTGTGGAAATAATCCAACATACTTATGCTAGCCGTGAGGATTTGAAGGATGTACCCCTTGAAAGGTATGACTGAGAACTTTTTACTGATGGTAGTAGTTTTGTGCAAAACAGAACACAATATACAGGGTATGCAGTGACAACCCTGAAAACAGTGACCGAAGCAAAACCTTTACCGCCTGGAACGTTGGCACAGCAGTGCTCTAACTCGAGCACTGGAATTGAGTACAGAAAAGATGGTAAATATTTGGACAGATTCAAAGTATGCCTTTGGAGTGGTCCACGTTCATGGAGCATTATGGAAAGAAAGAGGGTTGTTTTCCCCACAAGGGTCCAATATAAGATATCAAGAGGAGGTGTTAAATTCAATAAATGTGGTATAAAAACCAAAACAAGTGGCTATCATGCACTGTAAAGCCCATCAAGGAGGAACTTCAAAGATATCAGAAGGGAATCGGTTGGCAGATCAAGCAGCTCTACAAGTTGCTCAGAAGGTGTGGAGTGTGATGGCTTTAGTACCACTCAAGGTAGGCCCCACTCATTTTAATCTTCCCAAGGGACCCAGATGTTCGCCAGAGGATAAGACATTAGCAAATCTCCTAAAGGCCCAAAAGAACTCTGATGGAGCTGCTACAGGCCAGGCAGTACTACCCCCTTTGGTGATGCAGTAAATACTTCAGACAAGACATAATGAGTGTCACTGGGGTGCATTGGCAATGGTAACATTTTTAAAACGTAGCATTATCTCTACACATATGTTAACAATGGCAAAATCAGTAATGTCAAAATGTGAGATTTGTCTGAAAAATAATCCAGTAGCAAGAAAAACATGCTGAAATTGGAAGAGTTAGAGTAGGAATACAACCAGGAGATTACTGGCAAGTTGATTTTGTAGAGTTACCTAGGAGATATAGGTATTTGTTAGTAGGGGTTGACACCTTTTCTGGATGACCAGAAGCCCTTCCCTGTTGCACCAACCAAGCTAAAGAGACAGTAAAATGGTTATTGCGGGAAATCATTCTGAGGTTTGGGGTACCGTTAGGAATATCCTCGGATAGGGGACCACACTTTATTGCATCTGAGGTTAAAGAACTAAGCCGTCTCTTAGACATTTCTTGGAATTTACATACTGCATGGAGACCCCAATCTAGTGGACAGGTAGAGAAGATGAAACAAACACTGCAGGGGCAGATTAGTAAAATCTGCCAGGAAGCCAAAATACAATGGCCAAAAGCTTTGCCTACAGCCTTATTGAGGATAAGGATAAAGCCAAGGAGTAGAATGTCAGTGAGCCCATACGAAATTATGTATGGAAAGTCTTATGAATCCCCAAAACCAAATCCTAATATGCACGTAACAGGGAGCCATGATGTTTATAATTATGTGTTATCTCTTGGTAAAACCTTAGCTTGACTTCAAGGTGTTTTGGTGTGGAACTGACCGTTATCACCGGAGAACCCTGCCCACGATATTCAGCCAGGAGACCAAGTGTACATTAAAAAATGGAACAAAGAACCCCTGAAAGAACAGTGAGCCAGACCTTATCGAGTATTACTGACTACTTTTACAGATGTAAGGGTAGAAGGGGTGGATGCTTGGGTTCATTATACTCGGGTGAAAAAGGTTCCTGAACTTTGGTCGGCGCAAGCAATCAGAGATACAAAACTACAGATGAGGCGTGTATAACCACACAATGTTGAGGTTCTTAACAATGGTAACGATAACAGTTTTGTGTAAATACCTTGTAATTGGGTTCCTAGATATACCAGAAAAGTATAAGAAAGAGGAAATTCAAGGGAGAAAATGTTACTTTGGAATGTGAAATGCAAGACGACAAACCAATAACAATTAGCTCTCTACAGGTGGTCTGGGAGAAAAAAAATGATTTTGGACAGAGCCAGGAAATATATGTAAACACGACCAGGGACAATACAGGATTGAAAGCTGGATGGAAAGGAAAGGCGTATGTAAGCAATATCCTAGAACTGGGCCAAAACAGAGAGGAACTACTATCCTAACTCTGTTTAATGTAACCAAGGTCAATGAAGGAAACTACCGGTGCATAGTAATACATGAAAATAGCACAGATTATGAGATAAGAGAAATATTGGTATATCCAAAACTGGATAAAGGAATATTGGTAGCCCAACAAAAAAGATCTAGAATAAAAAGGGAGGACCATGTACCATGGACACAAGTGGTACAGATCCCACACAGGCAGCCAGCAGAGAATTTATTGGTAGGATTAATTAAAGATTTTGCCATAATGAAAGGAACTGATAGAATTACTGCTTGTATGCCCATTCCAAAAGCAGCAGGGGACCCGCTTGAGTGGGGTATAAGAACTTCCCCACTACCCCAAGTAGAAGGGGTAACTATACAATAAAATATACAAATACATAATATACAAATAAAAATATACAAATACATAATATACAAATAAAAATATACAAATAAAACTATACAATGTAAAGAGATAAAAGTCACAGAAAGGACTAATAAAACCATTAATACTAACAAAGGACCTAGGACAAACGTAATGACGAAACTAGACTGTCAGCAGAAAGGAGGGAAAATTACGCTTGCCCACTTGTGGGCTTCTTCTTGTACCTACACTGAATGGCAGCCCACAACCACTAAAGTACCGACTGAAAAGGTTACTTGGGAACGTCAAAAGGAAATTGAGCCAAAAGGAACAAAGGGATGGGTACTGCTTGGACAGTAAGTTTACTGCAGAAATTACAGTATGGAGGGAATACATCATGGAGTATTAAATGGCAGGGAAAGCAAAATGGAACTGATCAACTTTATAAAGTAAGCTGGGTTGACAGTAGTGGTAAACAAGAATCAACAAAGGTAGCTTGGTGGAACTGTGAGAAGAGTTATACTTGCGATGTAATAATGAAGATATCAAGCACTTACCCCCAGTATTGATAGCCCTTAGGACAGGATGTGCTTGCCGAGGAATTAAGTATAATTCGGAAAGAAGTAGCCAGGCAAATCAATTTGCAGTAGATTGTAGCTATACTACAATACAAAGTCCAGAACAATTTGTATGGGCAGCCAGTGATGGAACTTGGACTACACACCTGCCGATAAACAGGGAAGTAAAAGAAATAACTTTAGGACTCCCCACACTGTGTCCAATATGGAAAAAAATCTCCTTTTAAATGAAAATTGGAAACCCTACAAATTCGTAGAGCAAAAAGAAGTTTAGAAGAAGGGGCAGATGAGGATATATGGCATGAACCCTCAGATGGAGTAAAATTCAGCTGGGCATTAGAGTCTCTGTTCGCACAGGTAGCTACTTATCAAAATAGGGAAATGATTTATAAACTTACAGGACAAGTAAGTAGGCTTGCGAGAGCCACGAAATAAGGCTTTAGAGATATTAATATCCAACTACAAGCTACAACTAAAATGGTTCTACAAAATAGATTGGCATTAGATACACTTATTAAAGGAACATGGAGTGTGCGGATTTCTAAAAGATCGTATTGATCATTGCTGCATCCACATTCCAAATGTGACTATCGATGTAGAACATGACATAAAACAGCTATCTTGAGTGGAACAAGATGCAGAACAGGAAGAGTAAGATATGACAACAAGCTGGATAGATAAAATTTTTAGCGGATGGAATATTAGTAATCAAGTTAAATCCTTACTGGAGATGGCAATTATATTGGTAATTGTAGGGGTATTAATTGGGTTAACATTTGTAATGCTGAAGAGTATGATTTTAAAGAAAACAACTTGGTTCCAGAAAGTGATGCAGACCACTGGTCGGTATGTGGAGCCACATCCACAACACCCTCCACCAGCATATGACAACCTCAGATTTCAGAGAGAGTCCAAGGAACACAGGAAGTGAAATAGAATGAAAACCGAATAGACAAGATCTATTCCAGATCAAGTGAACACGACCGGAAGAGCGAATGCAACATAAAGTAGAAGTGGTGGATTTACTGAATGTTGTGACAAGCCTAATCTTTGTAATTTTCTTGATTATGTTATTGATGTATGCTGTGAGACATTTTAATTAGTTAGTGAAAGCATGTAGCTGTGAGACATTTTAATTAGTTAGTGAAAGCATTTGCCCTCATTGAAGGAGTGAAATACTTCCAAAGGGGGGAAATGTTGGTAATAGAAGATGAAATATACATTTATCCAATGAATATTGCTTAATAAGTATTACATTTGTGATGTACTGTGCTTGTGCTGCGCTGGGAAAATACAAAATGTATGTACAAAGACAGCATGAGAGAATGCACCAATTTATGATGAGGAGTAAGGAAGCAGGAGTAAAAGAAGGCCACACTTGCAAGGTGCCTAGATAACAGGGGCCCCTCGGACCCTGGGAACCGAGTCAAACTAACTTTACAGTTTGGACTGAGACCAAGGGCTCAGAGAGCATGCGCAAGAAGATAAGGTGAAAAGTTCAACTCTGATGAAGACATCTTCATCCCAACGACCACCTGGACGACCACCAGAGAGTACTAGGCAAGCGCAGAAGGACTGATAAGATAATTAGCATACGAAGCGGGACAGGGTGGAGCTAGGAAATGAATATGCATAGATGTGTTGCAAAACTTAATGCATATGTAATATTTAAGGGGATAAAAGAGAACGTGAGTGAACAAATCAAGGACGTTAGATTTGGGTGGGCATGCCCCTAACTTCCGGCGCCTAATAAAAGCACCTTCATATAATCACTTTGCGAATTGTGTGTCTTTGAGAACGCTAACAATAGTGGAATCAGAAGCTAAAGGAGAAAACAGACCCTACAGTACTCTATACTTCACAAGTTATATGACTGCAGATCATAAACCATCTGCTAACTTAAAAAGAAAGAAACTGTAGAAACTCGAGCAAATAAAAAAATACTCTTGGACTATTGCATAAGTGTTTTGTTGTTGTTGTTGTTTGTTTCTTTCTTTTTTTTTTAATCTCCACTCCTTGAGAAGAGGATATATGAAAAAAGAATACACCAGGTTTACCCAGACCTCCCATTTTCATAGCACAGTTTTTCTAGGAAAACATAACACATTTTAAGCAACCTTTATTTTAATGTAAATAATGCTACAAAAGAGTAACGTAATCATAGGATTTATCATAATTTCTAATCGATTTTAATATGTACTGCTTGTATGACATGTCATTGACTATTTATTCATTCAAAGCAATGACTACAGTGACTAAAACCTCTCCTATATTAGTCAGTTCTACGAACTTAGAAAACTGATTCATGCTTTAGGAAAAAAAAAAAAAAAAAAAAAAAAGAAAAAAAAAAGTTTTGCACTTCAGCTCTCCAGTAAGTGGCATCTGCTGCCAATGTCTTGTGAAGAAGGATCAAGAACCATACTTTAAAGACAGCCACAACCAAACCATCTGAACCATAATTGGACTTACTCTGCATCTAGCTACCACAGCAAATGTACTGCTTCATTACCAAACAATTGTTTCTGGTCAAAAATAATCCTGAAGAATCAATACTAATTCTTACAGGTTTTACACATTTGTTACTAATCTATTTATCTGGGAGAAATCTGAACTCAATTTAACTTCAGTCTTAAAATATCATCTGTATATTACCAACAGCACAACAGGATATGAGGCAAATAAGAGCAAAAGTTAATAACATTTTTTTCTAATAATTTCAGGTATTATTAAGTGATAGCCTATTTCTTGTTCTGCAACGAAAGACCACTGCAACCATTTTACTAAACCTTGTAAAAATTCAGCGGAATAATGAAAGAGCAAGTAGAAATGCAATTAACTCACCATTTGCAGGAACTTGCTGAAAAGATAGCATGAAATGAGAAATCATGCAAGCTCTCACTCTCTTAATGCATGATCTTTAGAAGATTTTCCAATGTGTATTTTTGTGTTAAATAATGAGCAAAAAAAATAAAAACATCATTGTTATAAATCTAAAAACAAAGATCCACTTGTTTTTGTAAATTTATATTCAGGGAAACATAAGGCATCAAGAGCCATGGCTGATTAAAGCATTGTGACCAAATAAATATGTTTTTTTTGTTAATTATCTATTAACAGATGAAAATAATGCTTTCTGCAAATGCAGATTTTTAAGGAGAAAAAGTGTGTGAAGTACATTCCCTTTAGTAAGATATCCTTTCACTTTAGCAAGGACTAATCTCACCTGAAACACTTTCACAAGAAATACTTGCTTGAAGTGAATTAGGAATCAGCTTGCCTGCACAGCAGAGCAATGGCAGCATAAGAATTTTCCTAATGGAGGATGACTAGCCAGAACTCGGTGACATACCACTAAGAAGAACCTGTTTGCAATTACCAAGTATAGTAGCAGCAAACTGAGTTAGCATTTTTCTATATATCAATTACTATATTTTCTTCTTCTGAATTATAGCAGTGGAACTTGGACTGTGTACAAAATCTTCTAATATCAAAAGTGTCTAGGTCAGAATACAAGCCATATATTTAAAGAAAATAAATTCAAGTAAATGTGCAAAAAGCAGAGCAATTAAAAACACAACGGATATGGCCCTTACCTCTCCTGAGTCTGTAGAATATGAAACACTAAAGGTTTGTCTTTCTACACCTCCCCAAAAAAATGGTAACTCATTACTATCTATAATAGGGTATTGAATATTCACTCCTCTTATAGTAATTAGGGAAGTATATCTGATTTACACTTTGCTGGATCACGCCTCTTTTTCATTTATCACTTCATTGCCTTCAATAAGAAGCATGGAGTGTGTTTAAAAGATCAGCAGGAATATTACTCGACTCTTGCATGGAAGTGGAAGGAACAGGCAAGGGCCCAAACCCTATAGATATGCTTAACAGTAAGTAGTCCCCTGAGTTCAGATAAACTGCCTATATTAATAATGCCCTTAATCTTGAAACAATAGCCACTAAAACACAGGACCAGCAACTATTCTAAATATATTCATAATACAATGGCTCTAAAAAAAAAAAAAAAAAAAAAAAAAAAAAAAGTCTGGTTTTATTGGTATTTTAGATTTTATGTTTCAGAGAGGAGAAAAACAATCTGAAGAGCAACTGATTTATGTGTGATGACTTACGTGCTGCTAAGTGGAGATAAGCCAAACGGGTGAAGGAGTCAGCCCCCTCTACGGAAAAGCTACAGTGAACTACTTCCTTCTGATAGGTGTAACCAATTACTTGTCAGAAGTCCAGATTCATTCTTTCTTTCAAATCTAATCCCATTCACTGCAACTATGATTCTATGAACTCACCCAGCTAATGCCATTAACCTCATTTGGATGACTCATGGAAGAAAAACAGACAGGATTTGGTTCTGAGTATTTTCAAACATACCCACATTTTGGCGTATATGCCTTTCAGAGTACACAGGCGTTACTTTTCAATGTTTCAACAAAACCTTAAAATCTTAAATGCTGAGATAGGATATGTATTTATACTCATTATCAAATTTTATATTTGACAACAAATATACCAAAACCTCTATAATCATGTCAGACTATCAGGCTCAAACTGTCAACATAAAAAACATCCACCTTTCATCACAATCATCTCACAAGGCAACAAATACATCTCTAAAATTAGGAGATGACTAGATAGGTTAGTGACCAGAAACTCTAGTTCCAGTAGATCAAAGGCAATGCATTCTTTCTGAAGAAAAGAGTCATATTGTTTCAACAGCTTTACATCTGTTTACTAAATCAGAAATCTTGTTTAATTAAATGGTTTGGTCTAATACTCCATGTTGCCTTTATCAATCTTAATTTCAGGTGAAGCTCCAGGGAGAGCTTATATTAGGCATATTCTAGTGTCTGCTATACACTCACACTACTATTACTCACCTAAGCCATGCAAATACAAAGACAAAACTTATTTGCTATACAGTTTAAGATGTGTACAAGGAAAAAAAATAGCAAATGAAAAGCAGTATTTGCTTTTAGGTGGCAGGTTCCAGGGTTCTTTTCGTTGTTTTGGTGCAAAGATGACATAGCATTTTCTTCTCTTGTTTTCACATCCACATATAAACACACACACACACTCATTGCCAACAGGTTAGCCTGTTGCTGTTTCTTGGAAGTCAAACTTATGCAACTTAAATGCCTGGGTTTTTGGTCTGGATAAAAGGCTGCATGACTCCTACAACAAACCTTGCTAACATATTTCTCTCACCATCGGCTTTTTCAACTTAGTTAAAATGTGTGATGTGCTGAAAATAGCAGTTTTATTTTAGGATTTAGAAGACTAGCTATTGAAACAACAAAATGGGGTATGGAGTTATGTAGGTTAAAATATATATATATAACTTTGTTGGGGGAGGGGTTAAACAAAACCTTCTTCTAGAGTTCTAAAGCTTTCTTGGGAGATGGTGCTGGAGGCAATAAAAGATGTCAGTTTACAGCAACTTCAACAATAACTGCAATTGTTCAGATTCTCAGTCTCTTCTAGTATTCTTATGAAAATGCTTATACAGTTGGAAAGCACTGCTATCATAAAAAGATTCAATAGAGGCTTTCATATGAAAAGGACAATACTGAATAATTTTCCAGAACATTTTCCTTCTGGGGTTTTACAGGACAATGCATCTGGAAAAAAAAAAAAATTATTCAGGTTGAGGTCCACATCCAAATCCTTATTGCCTTCTGGGTGAAGGTCTGTAATTTTAAGACCACAGTAAGTGCACTCAACATGACTGTTAATTTAATGTTTGCTTAATAGTACATTCTTAAATTCTTTGTAAGGTTTTTAAGAAGGAATACAGCATCTGCCATACGAGGTAAGATCATTAACTAATGATACTTCGTATCCTGCCTTTAAAATTGTTCAGCTAGTGCCCCAAAGGAAGTTAAAAGCACAAAACAGGAAGTTCTGTCATTGTACCTCACTATGAAATGCAGGTAGGAGGCAGCAAGAGTGGGACACATTTTGTACGTGTCCAGTATAACTGGAAGAATACAGGGATGAGGCTTCACTAAGTTCATTGGTTTGAGAAGTATGAACTATATTTCACCACGAGTACAAACCAACTTGACAGAAGTTATAATTCTTTGACCTGATCCTAAAATATCATTTTTATATACAAAAGAACAGCCTAGACCAACACATAAATACTATGTAATCAAACCTACACTTCTTTCACTCGGTTACCAACATGATCTTACAAGACAATTGAAAACAGAAGGAAAATAGAAAGCAATGGCCTTTAATGGCATTAGATCTTCCTCCTCAAGAGACAGCTTGTGATGCGATAGAAAGTTACCCAATGTTGAGGTACAGTCTAGCCCACACCTCAAATTGAACTGATCCCCCTGAATTTTTAAAATACACAAAACACTAATTGCCTTACATGAGGTAGATAGGACTGGTTATCTGACTAGCTCTCCAGATCTGGCTGGCTTGAACCAGAGTCTGTGCTTTCAGGGAAGATTGATTGGGCTCAAATCTAAAGGCAACTCTTCCATCCCAAGCACTCAGCTGATCTTAAATGAAGAACTGAAAAACCTCTTACACAAGGCCTACTCTGCACACAAATGTCCATCCTACCCTTTTTCTAACCCTCTTCACTTCCTGCTGTCTCCTTCTCAAGGTGATTTGACCAAAGCTGTTTGCAGCAGTTTTCAGCAACTCATGTTTTAAACATAAATTGCTTAACATGTTAGTATGCTAAAATACATTTTCCTATTTTCATTCAAATCTTTCAACAGACACTCCAATTTCACTTCCAATACTGTTCCATTCACAAAGTGGACTGAAATGAATAGCCACTGCGCAGAACACACAGTGGCCAGGGAATGGAGGATGAGCTCATGCAGATTGATTTCCCAGCTTCAGCATTCATTTCCTGGGGAGACCCGGCCAGTTTGCTGGCTTAACTTCTGCTTCACTTCCCTAATTGGTAGGAGAGATGTAGGAGAGAACAGATAAGGAAAGAAATTAAGATAATTTATAAAAAACAGACGTGCCAAACTTATGGGCAACACAGACCACTGAACGTATAAATATACTTATTATATTTCAAGAGTTGAAGTACTGGAAGATACATTCACACTCTTCTGTGATTTCCTTAGTTTTGTGTTGACTGATTCAAATGAGATGCATAAGGTAATTGTTATTTATGATGAGCAAGGTACTAACACTACATCTTAAATAGTTTGGTGCTTTGTTTGGGTTTTCACAGAATCACAGGAACTATAGGGGTTGGAAAGGACCACAAAAGATCATGAGGTCCGACCCCCCTGTAAAGCAGGTTCCTCAGAGCAGGCTGCCCAGGTAGGCGTCCAGACGGGCCTTGAATATCTCCAGAGAAGGAGACTCCACAACCTCTCTAGGCAGCCTGTTCCAGTGCTCCGTCACCCTCACCGTGAAGAAGTTCTTTCACATGTCGGTGCGGAACTTCCTGTGTTCTATCTTGCAGCCATTGCCTCTTGTCCTATCCACACAAACCACTGAGAAGAGGTTAGCTACATCCTTCTGTCTCCCACCCCTCAGATATTTATAGACATTGATAAGATCCCCCCTCAGTCTCCTCTTCTCCAGGCTGAACAGACCCAGGTCCCTCAGCCTGTCCTCATAGGAAAGATGCTCCAGGCCCCGTATCATCTTTGTTGCCCTCCGCTGCACTCTTTCCAGGAGATCCCTGTCTTTTTCGTACCGGGGAGCCCAGAACTGGACACAGTACTCCAGGTGAGGCCTGACCAGGGCAGAGTAGAGGGGCAGGATCACCTCCCTTGACCTGCTGGCCACGCTTTTAATGCACGCCAGGATCCCATTAGCCCTCTTGGCCACCGGGGCACACTGCTGGCTCATGGTCAACCTGTCGTCCACCAGGACCCCCAGGTCCTTCTCTGCAGAGCTCCTCTCCAGCAGGTCGTCCCCCAGCCTGTACTGATACTTCTGGTTGTTCCTTCCCAGGCGCAGGACTCTACACTTGCTCTTATTAAACCGCATCTGGTTTCTTCCTGCCCATCTCTCCAGCCGGTCCAGGTCTCGCTGAATGGCAGAACAGCCTTCTGGCGTGTCAGCCACTCCTCCCAGCTTTGTGTCATCAGCGTACTTGCTGAGGGTAGACACTATTCCCTCATCAAGGTCATCGATGAAGATGTTGAACAAGACCGGACCCAGCACCGACCCCTGGGGAACACCGCTAGTCACAGGCCTCCAGCCAGACTCTGCTCTGCCGATCACCACCCTCTGAGCTCAGCCAGTCAGCCAGTTCTCAACCCACCTCGCTGTCCACTCATCTATCCCACACTTTCTCAGCCTTGTAGCAGGACTGTCATGGGAGACAGTATCGAAAGCCTTTTCTACTTTTTAAATCCTCAGGGATGGTTCTGGTTCTCTGGGGGGGG
>NC_048904.1:405067-406233 GCF_011077185.1 Oxyura jamaicensis | reverse complement strand
ACATAGCATCACTCTCATCTTTTTTTTTTTTTTTTTTTTTTTTTTTTAAGTCTTTAAAAGTTTTTTTTAAGAAGGTAGAAATATGACTTCCCCCTGAATAGATCAAGTGATGAAAGACTGTCTCTCAGATGGCACTGTTAAGGTGTCAGACTGTGCAGAGTAACTACGGATATGCATAAATCACTCTCAACCTAGTTCTCTTTTCAGTCGGAGTCACAAATTTCCACACTCTAACAAGTTTTGTCTTCTTTTCTTGTTCTAATGAATGGTCTAAGGTAAGTTTTAGCTATGTATTATTATCTGATGGATAGCATGTAATATGACCAAATGCACTTTTAAGCATAATAAACAGTGCTACAAGCACAAATTCTATGGGATCTCTAGCTTTTACATCCTCACTCCAATAAGGTTCCTCAATGTATTCCATAACTTAACCACTCTCTCTCGGTACATCACAGAATCACAGAATCACAGAATTTCTAGGTTGGAAGAGACCTCAAGATCATCGAGTCCAACCTCTAACCTAACACTAACAGTCCCCACTAAACCATATCCCTAAGCTCTACATCTAAACGTCTTTTGAAGACTTCCAGGGATGGTGACTCCACCACCTCCCTGGGCAGCCTGTTCCAATGCCTCACAACCCTTTCAGTAAAGAAGCTCTTCCTAACATCTGACCTAAAACTCCCCTGGTGCAACTTTAGCCCATTCCCCCTTGTCCTGTCACCAGGCACGTGGGAGAACAGACCAACCCCCACCTCGCTACAGCCTCCTTTAAGGTATCTGTAGAGAGCGATAAGGTCGCCCCTGAGCCTCCTCTTCTCCAGGCTGAATAAGCCCAGCTCCTTCAGCCGCTCCTCGTAGGACTTGTTCTCCAGGCCCCTCACCAGCTTCGTCGCCCTTCTTTGGACCCGCTCAAGCACCTCGATGTCCTTCTTGTAGCGAGGGGCCCAAAACTGAACATAGTACTCGAGGTGCGGCCTCACCAGAGCCGAGTACAGGGGGACGATCACCTCCCTAGCCCTGCTGGTCACACTATTTCTGATACAAGCCAGGATGCCGTTGGCCTTCTTGGCCACCTGAGCACACTGCTGGCTCATATTCAGCCGACTGTCCACTATCACTCCCAGGTCCTTCTCTGCCTGGCAGCTCTCCAACCACTCATC
>NC_048904.1:327440-404667 GCF_011077185.1 Oxyura jamaicensis | reverse complement strand
GAAGTGTGAGTCGTGTAAGTAACATATTGTCAAGCAGTAGTATGTTTACAGAATAAAGACTTAGAAAGATCACAAAGAAAAGATTAAAGGAAACCTATGATGTAAAAAACAAACATTCATTTTTCTCTGTTTCATTTTTAGCTAGGCTCTAAAATGTTTCTGTGCAGCCCTAAAGTCCAAACATATGAACTGGGTCAACAGCCGTGCAAGGGTAACATTTCCACTGCTGGGGACAATACTAGCTTTGATGCAACTCAAGACAGTCCTCAGATTAGCTTCTAAATGATGCCCCCTTGCAGGAATGATGTCAGATCAACATTTGCCCCCTCCACATACTGAAAGGCATAAAACAAGATTCTGTTTGTGATCTTTTTATCTAATTCCAGAACTATTTCTTTAGCTGCTTCTCAAACATCAATGTCAGTTTCATACGGACATTTTTCTCATATTCAGGATTCCAAACCAGTGGTGGTGATGTCATGGGGAGCAAGCCTGTCCTTAAAGAAACTGATTCCTAAGTGAAAAGTTTTCTAATCCTCCACATGGACTTATAAACACTATTGCAACCAAGCACACTGGCAAGAATATCACGGGGCAAACAAAACCTGAATGGGCTATATTAGAAGTAGTAACTATTCTCTAGAGCATAATTGGGTTGTGTCGACTTTTTCATGCCTGGAGTGACTGCCAATATTGCCAAGTCCTTCTGTATGCTTAAGAGGTAACTTTAAAAACACATATTACTATCAACACTTTGATAGAAAGTAATTGTCTTTTTATCTATTGATTAGATTACTATTTTGAGCTGAGCCAGGAGAAATAAAAGGAAAGAGGTACTAATGAACCTAATAAAGGCATTCAGTCCTGAATGATTGTTAATCTATGTAACTAACTTCAGGGAAGAAATGTTTGGTGTCGATAATGTATTTCCTCAGTAAATTACTACTGGCTCCAGTGTAAGACATTTACAGTAAACGCCAAAAGTCTGCAAGGCATCTGTACTATTCACAATGGAAGAAAGAACTTTGCTCCATTAATAACTTTAAAAGCATGCAATAACTAATTCATGATGGCAGTTCAAATCCTATCAATGACCTTCATTATTTGACCAAGCTGAGTTCAAAGAGAGCAATTTTTAAAATGCTTGAAAGTTTAAAGTGCACTTCAAATTATAATAAAGCTGTGTTCTTCTTTCTACTAAATGTAGAGAAGGAAAAAAACATTGTAGCACTAAGCCATGTACAACAACCCTTATTTTAAGAATACATGCAAGATCAGAATTAAAATGTGCATATAAAATCCTGTATAATCTCAGATTCCATTTGAGTGAAACTGTATGTTACATAGAGAGGGCATGTGTAATATATGTGTATGTATATATAATAAAATACTTGCTGGAATTTTAACATTTCACTTTACTGGAGATTTAGTGGGACTTTGCCTAAGGCAAATTTTTAATAGCAATAATAAAAAAATACTTAATGGTACTTAGGGTAAATAATGTGTGGCCACTATGATTAAAAAAAGGTAATACCAAACATCTGTGCTAGATTTCCACATGGTAAAATCACCATATTACCTACAGTTCTCCCAAAATTATAGAGGAAAAATGTTTATTTAAAATTCTAGAAAAGACATGTGATAACCAATTTAAGAACTAGAAGGCAGGCATCTTGTGTTTTATGACAGGAATGTATATTTAGTGATCTTCACGATACTTAATTCTGAACATAAGGATGCAATGGTATGACATCATGACCTGAAGACAGACTTCCATATTTTAACCTACTAACACAGAGACTGCCAGAAGCAAGAACATCCTTTTGCACATGGGTATTTCCAAAAATCAGTTTGTTACCTACAGGACACATGATTTCCTTATCAAAGCAGACACCATATATCGTATTCTTCCAGAAAATAACAATAAAAATCAGCTACCTTAAAAAAAAAAAAAAAAAAAAAGGTAAACATTTAGTTTCAAAGGAGTTCATACGCCCTACACATCATGCTTCCAAGCTCCCTACAGCAGACTTCAGATCTGCTAGGAAAAATCAATCAATCAATCAATAGCCATAAATATGTGATATAGGAACAAGCTGGAGAGAGAGGATTTCACCCAAAGCCTTGGATTCTTACAGCAGCAAGGAAGTTCTTTGCTAAAATCCTCGAGTCAACAGATAGTTCCTGCCAATCTGACACAGATTCTGCTCAGCAAACCTAGTAAATTTTTAAGCTTTGACCAAGGCATATCAGCATGTCATAAGCAGAAACTGCAGCGAACCCCTCTGTATACTTGCATGGCTCCCCAGGAAAGATAACCTCTTTATTCTCATATAAATTTATTTATATGAGATTTATTTTTTTTCCCAGGCCCTGAGAGTAACCCAGGGGGAACTCTGAAATATTTTATCTACTTTTCAAGCTCTACTTAGTTCTATTTCTTTTACTGCATTTGAAGAATTCTTTTTTGCTACCATAGTAGCTGTAAGTTGAATATAGAACAATTCATCCAAAGCAAAGAAAGAAAATATTTTGTCAACATTCTGCAGAAGTAAATAGCTGTTCTTTATCATTATACAAGAGTCAATAAGAGCTTTCTATGTTCTTGTACTAATTTTATTCATGTTTTGATATATCAGGCAAATTAGTTGTTTGTTTTTTTGTTTTTTTTTTTGTTTGTTTTTTGTTTTTTTTTTTTGTTTTGTTTTGTTTTTGTTTTTTAACCAGACTAGACTAGAAGTTCACATCAGACTACACTGTTCTGAACTTCTAAGGAAACAGAGCTCTAGGTCCCGATTCCCCTTTACTATGGGTAGCTTGTACTCAGTCTCCCTAAAACTATCGCCCTTCTCAGCAGGAAGCATCAGGATCACTCTCCGAAAAAGACTCACAGCCTTGTTTCCCTGACACTGGTCATGTAAGCTGTTGGGATGTAGAGGGGCACACGGGCTTGACAGCAGGCCTTAAATTGTACTAATTCAATTGTCACAAATCCAGTCCCAAAATTCATCAGCAAGTAATGTGGGCAGCTGGTGCAGGAGGGCTTGGGCCCAGATCTATCAAAGCACAGCACAGCCATCACTCCAGTGTTTTAATATGGCAACATTATGCAACATATATCTCCCCAAATTGTATACCATACATGAAAATACATTAGAAATAACCAAAGGCTTCTGGCTATGGAAGGCAAAACATTTTAAAACACTGATTTTAAATACAAGGGGTATAAAACAAAAAAGTAGCATACACCTTTGACTATTTACTTTATAATAGTAAGAGGTGTTCATTCTCTCTTCCGTAGTTTTAATCATCTTGATTTGTCAAATATTGATTTGTCAAAATGCAATTAATCCAGAATGTATGCAAAGAGCAACAAAGACAATAAGCCTCAAGTGACACTTTTCTTCCACAGTCTTTTAGTCCTGCTGTGTGTTTATTTTTTGATTTAAAACAAATGTATCTTTCTTTTTTTCTAAAGAAACACTGAAAGCAGAAGATACTCAGACACTTGAAAATATATTTCTAAAACTGCAGCAAGCACTTTGGCACTATCTTTTAAATGAACAAATAATGAGTTTTCCTTACCTCTCTAAGATGTATGTTTTCCTTCTCCTTTTGGTCTAATATCACTTCTAAATGATTAACCTGAGATTCAGCTTCTGCAATCCTTCGAGTTCTCTCATTGTCATCTTCCATTCCTTTAGATGGCAAGCCTTTACTTTGCAACATTTCCAGAAGCTTTTTTATTGATTCATCTCTAGCATTTAGTGTTTGCTTTTGTGTTTCAATCCTAAGCTCCATTTCTTCTAAAGTTTTTCTTAATAGGAAAAGCTCTTTAGCTTGTCTGTCATGTTCTGCTTGAAGTCTTCGAAAATTCTCCTCTGTGAGCTCGATGGTAAAATGCTCAGCCCCTCGGTTTCCGCTTTCTTGCTGCAGAAGATGATTAAGGTCTCTCTGGGTTCTAAGCTCATCTTGAAGTGCCTGGATTGTCATTTGCAGATGCTGCAATAAAGGAAAAAAAAAAAAAAAAATCAATTTATGATCCGAATGCAGGATTAGTCTTTGATTAAACTTTTGTCATATGCTGTTACAAAAATTCATTAGAACCAAGGATGAAAACTATAATAAATGACCTTATAAAAATAGCAAATGCATGTGACAATGTTTATAGTTATATTTTTCAAGTGCTTCTAGAAAAAATAAATGACAACACACACACACTGTCAGCTACAGATAAAATGAAGAGCAAAGAAGGCACACCAGCAAACCCAAACACTAGGCAGTGATACATCCATTAGTACAGTCAAGATGTACCTAATAAAGCTGAAAGACTCAGTATTCCATGTTTTCTAAATTACTTCATAGACTAAAGGTGGTTCTGCAGGGTGCTCAGCAATTATGAAGTCAATCAAAGCACTCACTGTAATTGAAGGAGGCTTGGCAGGGAGCGAGGGCATTTGGTTGCTTTTGTTTTTTTCTTTTTGGTAACTAAAGCTATGAACATGTTTAGTAAACAGGATTACTGCATCTCTAACAAGCAAAAAAAAATACACAAATACTGAATTTTGAAAAAAAAAAAAAAAAAAATGACTGCAAATAGTAGACAAACCTTTGTTCTCCTGGCATCCAAAAACTGAACAGCATGGTAAATGAAAAATGAAGCAAAATCAACATAAAGGTCAGATGCAAGCAAAGGAGATTCAACAGAAAGAAATGAACTCAACAAAAAGTACCTTCAACTGAAAAGATAATTTTACTGAGTTACACAAAACAGCACCAACAACCTCATGATATACAAATCTAAGCTAAAGACAGACTTCATTTAAATAGATGTGACAAAGAAAAGAGTTAAAAATAATTAATCCCACAATGAATAATAATATTCCTATTTCAACTTACTTTTCTTTTACGCTAAGCTTTTTCAAAACACAATAACTTGTCCTAAAATATTTGTATTACACCTGAGTACAAAGTGATAAATCTTGCGCTCCTTAATCAATGCAATCAAAATTGAAAATGATTTTTCCCATGTTAAGATTGGGGTATAGATCATTATCCTAAATTATTAGAATATCATGTTGCATGTCTGACAATGTTTTTCTTATTTTTTCCTCTATTCACTGCCTACTCAGCATATTGAACATACAGAAATATGAGTTCCCCAGTAGCCAAGTGTGCTCTGCCAGAAGACCCTTACACGTAGGAATTCTGTCAGTATGATTTAGATGATTTAATGCATGGCACCAGACTTTTTGGCATTAATGAATATTCTTCAGCTCCACACTCCAATAAAACAATTAATAATTCATTAACACATTAACTCAGTATGGGAGGCTTCTTCAGTTCTTCAGATGCTACCTTCACATTCAGCACAATTTTATCTACAGCTGTCAGTATGAGACAAAAACCTGAATTTAAGCTGAAAGAAAAAAATGTAAATCTTAAAATAACGTTTTGAAATCATGTTTTTTTTAATCAGTTATTTCAAATGGAAAAGAAGCATTACCTGTAGTGGAATTCTCTACTTTGAATCTGTTCTATCATTAAATGACACTATTTTTATAAGTGTTGAGAGCTTAAATCTCTTAATATTTGCATCTCATTAGACACACACTCAGTTAGGAGCATTCAAATGTAGGCTATTCACTTACTGCCCTGCTTTTACTAAATGGTAATGGTACTTAATTCTTCCAATTTCTTCAAGTCTCAGCATCTTTTTAAGTATTTATATAAAATCTCCCAATAAGCTTACTTTCAAAACTCCTCGCGATGTAGCAATTTTTAAACCTACTGATGTACAACTTATGACCCTGTTATGACAATTTTAGCACAGAAATTCAGTGTATAAATGCAAATGAATCCAAAAAGTATGGAAATAATGTTCAATGATTACAATGAATGAGTGAATTAACAATGGCAATGACAAGGCAATGACAGAGAGACAGATGCTGCAAAGTAAACAAAACCAAAAGCATTTATTTTCAAATACTTTCCGTGTATTGTCATGTTTTTTGTAGATGACCTCTACCAGTCAACACAGTGGTTATGCAGTGACTCCAAACTAAAGGAAATTTCACTTTAGAGAATACAGACATTCTGATCCAATTCCTTTGTAGCTTTGTAAAGCTGGTAGTTGGAGAGAACAACATTTTTAGATTAATAGTTCTAGAAAAAAAAAAAAAAGAAATTTAAAATGAAACTGAGCTAGATTTTTTTTTTTTAAGTTAAATGTTTCCTTTTGATCAAACAAAATATAATTCCACATTTTAAAAGAAACTTCCCTTTTACTTTTCAGTTGGGTCACCGTATCAGCTAGACTTTCAGCCCCAAGGCATTTATCTGAAGATTGAAGCTCATATCTTTCAATTTTTTCCAAAAGAAAAACTGCCTGAATTAACATGCATATAAAAACCTGAGGAAAGATCCCAGACTTTGCATAAGCATCATGAAATAAATCCTCTGCACTCCAAAGTTATTTCGCTACTAAGCAACAGAAAAAATTCAGTAACTACTAGCATAGTCTAGAAATATTCACAATGAAAGATATTTTTTCCTCCAATCTGAATAATTTAAAATAGGTCTTTCAAATAAGTTAGACCATACTTATTACTTGATGCTAAACACTATTTATAAATGTTTTCCTAAAGTCAAGCAGTGTCTATACAATATCTAGAACAATTTCGCTAAGCAAAGGAAAACTCGTAAGTATTTAAAATGCTTTAAAACAGAAACAAAAGCAAACTTAACATACACATTGCTAACAGACAGCCCTTCTGAATGCAAACTCTAAAAGGCCAAAGTGTTAGATCAACCCACAAATGATGAGAACGCCCAATGCAAACAGTAATTCTGGCAAGACAAGCCAGTCACAGCCTCCCTCTGTCCCACAGCCACCTATGTTTGGGGCTCTCACATTCTGCCCATAAACATGTTTGCTGCTGAGCACAACACTAATTATGGATGCAAATACATGAAATTATCAGCCTCAACTGTGGCAGGTTGCTGCTGCTACCTTGACATAATCAATTTTTGTACCCCTTCAAAACTTAGAACTCTTTGAACACGATGGTCCAGATTTAGACTTGTGCTGGCATGGCTTCCCATAGCAGCAGCTAACTCAGAATTGGCAAGAACACATGTTGTGAGGGTGGCAAGAAGCTGCATATTAATTGTAACACGGGAGGGATGTGGGAGTGCTGCGAATCTCTGTCATGCTGCTGTCATTACACAGACAGAACTTAGTGCGATTTAAAAAGTCACACAAAATCTTTTCCTTTTTCTTTTTTCTTTTTTTTTTTCATAATTTCTATTAAAAACAGACCAGCTGACCAGAACTTACAGAACAATTTCCATGCCAATTTCCAGGGAATACATGAACAGTCCTCTCAGAACTTCAGCAGCCTCTCCCTATAGCCTGGCTCCAAGAGGCAATCTGTGGCACTGCCCAGGAGGTTCCCACAACTTTGTGAACTAGGCACAGTGCAGGTTTTCAAACTGACCCCCCAGAAATTGAAACAGAACTACAAGGGGAAGAGGAATTAATGGCCCCACCTGGCTTCCGGCTAATGCTCTACCCATGGAAGATCCTCTGGTCTCTGCCACCTGGCTATTCACCAACGAACTGCCTGCAGAGAACTGCCGTGCCACAGCCCACCTTGGGTCAGAGCACAGCAGCATTTACAGAGCACCCCAAACCCTTAGGTATGTGGTGAACATTGAAGGAGAAGGATGTCACCCAAAGCAAAGTACATGTTGAAGAGTTCAGTCTACTGTCATTTAACAAAAAATGCCTGCTCCTAACTTGAAAGGGAGCAACAAACTCTGTGTAAGGTCAAGTAAAAAAGGAATTGTAGATGGGGCTGTCCTGAATGTGAAAGCCAGCCTGAAGGGCTTGGGGCAGCAAGGAAGCTGTCACAGGTTTTCATCAAGGGATGGATTTCAAGTGTAACATTCACAATTTGCTAGTAGATTCATGTAACATAGTGATATTTAACATTCTAACATCCAAACATTCGATGGATGTGCAAATGCATAGGAGAATCAATTTCTTCATTTATATTGATGAGGAAAATATCTCCAATTCTCTTCTTGTTTTTCCCTCACAGAAGAAACTGAGAATTTGCATGGTTGCCTTCAACAATGTTTTGGTATATTTGCAAGGCTAATACTCATATTTGTTTCAGTAATATGACTAAAGTTAACATACAAATTGGTTTAGATGCAGTTCATAAAAAGCTTTAAGTAGTATGTCACATATCATTGATGGAGCCTCACACGCTGAAGACTGGAAGTGAAGCAGTGTGTTACAGAAGAAATAATGAAAGATAATTTAGAAAATAAAAGAACAGTCAATAGTATAATTTGCTGTTATGGCTGCTTGAGAAGAAATTAGGTTTAGCAATAATCACAGTGGTGCCAGAAATTAAACCAAAAGCATGTATTAAGAATATTCACTTGAAAGGCAGGAGTGAAATTAGAATTGGACTTTTACAGGGAGTTGAGTCTATTCTTTTTTCCTGTGGTCCTGTACAACTGAAATGCACCTATCTGAAAATCTGGGTAATAGTACTTGCCTTCTTTCTGATGCAGCCATTAAATTAATTTACTAATACAGATTCAATATGAACAGATTGTACAAACTTCACTTAATGGGGCATAGTAAGTCAAGAATTCATTGTCTTTTGACTCGCAGCTTAAAATAATAATAATAATAATAATAATTTGGCAAGTAACTAACTTCCTCTCTCTAGTTTTCCACTGGAACACATTGTCCAGCTCACTAACTCACTTAAAAAAAGAGCACAGAAAACATCTTGGGTGCTAAAAAGGACTACTACTTTCTTATTTCTCAGGAACAGCTACATTAAAGGACCTTTGTTCAGGCACTGAGTCAAGAAATCACTTACAAAAGAAAAGTTTTGATAATAAACAAGCTCACATTGCAAAAACTAAAAAGCCTGTGTTACTTGATCTTCAGTTCCTGCTTTTATCTCCCTGATCTTTTGCTATTAGGTTTAGGGGCTTCTGGCAGAATGCTCACTGTTACCTATGAAAAAAATAAAAAGAATCTTTTTCCTAGTTAAAATCCAGTGAACTGGGCTCTCTCTCCTTATTTTGCAATCTGTCTCCATAGTACCAAATATTTCACTTCTAAAACAAACGAAGAAAAAAACCCACGCCCTGAGGGCAGGAATTTCTGTGGCTGCAGCACAGGTTCTACTAAAGTTATCAAAGAGAAAAAGACATAGAAAAAAATATTTACATGTCTAATTAATGGGTGTTTGCAACAATATGATCATAACAGACTGAAATAGAGATGGTTGCCATTTTTAGTATGTAGTAATGGACAAAACATTGAGTGATGTGATGTGAGTTACATTACATACAAAGAATAAGTTCTGTAATATACAGGAGATTTGTTTTTCAGCTAATTAATGCAATACATGCTGTAATTCAATAACTGACCAAAAAAATACACGGAAATGCAACAGCCTGCTATATGTCAATTCCTCAAAACCAGATTCCAGTAACTTACACCAGGTTGAAAGTCAAAACTAAACACACAGACTGCAAGAGTGTAAAGACTAGTCAAAGTCTCAGCATTCAAACGCAAACACATTTTTAATGTGTGTGTGAAATTTATGCTTAAAGTTTCTAGGTAGGAAACTTTCATCGACATAAAAGACAAACACATCATAACAGAAAGCTGTAGGAAATGGGGCATCTTAACATCGTATACAACCTTCCTATCTTCTCTACCTTTTGATTTGGAAACTTTTTAACTCCTTATTGTTAATGCACACATTAGAAAAATCATATAAGTTATTCACATGACAATTTCAATTTCAAGCTCAGCTTCTGGTAAACCAGAAATAAAAATAATTAAAAAAAAAAAAAAAAAGCAGTAGATCAGGTTCCAATTTCAACCCCTCACTGCTATTTTCTCTATCAGGAATAGTACAGAGAGTTGATTAACCATAATACTTAATCAAATCCCATTGAAACAATTTGAAAAGGAGATTTAGAACTGTGTTCTGCTTCAGTTAAGGGGAAGAAAAAAAAAAATCAATATACATATTTTGAGTAGCTCCAATCAAAACAGTTTTCAGTCGATCCAACAGAGAAAAATGATGCATCACAAAGCAAGACAACCATCTGGAAAGACATTTCGTCCTGAGTTACTGAAGAAGCGCAGATCAGCAGGAATGTGAAATCATTAAGGAGACAACATTTTCGGTTCAACAGGTCTACGCAGTTCACAAAAGGAGACTTTCAGAAGTCAGAAGACTGATTTTTCAATTAGCTTTGTTAAATCTATAATCTTGTCAAATTTATTAGCATGGTCCTCTCATTTATGGCCTAAATGAATCCAGTACATTCCTAATTAGAGACCTGCACTTGCGAGATTTGGCCACAAGAAGGCGCAAAGAGCGCACTTAGGGATTCTGGCAGAGCGCTACTGACAAGCACAAAAACACGAAGGCAAACGATGGTGATTGTTCCTAACAAAAATAACAACACCAATAATTTGCCGTTATGTAAGAATACAAAGCTGTAAGTATGGCAAAATAAAATTAACAGCCTAACCAAGTTTTCTTTTCTTGAAGGAGAAAGCAATTTTCCCTCCATAATTAAACAGTAGATGATTGGGGGAGGGTACGTATGCATGCATGCAAGGGGATTCCCGCAGTACTATTCAAACTCGCATCAGAGCATTACTGCTATTCTGGAACTTTGCTTTAGGTTTAAAGCACTTAATGAATAGGCTGAGGCACCTTCACTAATAAAATATAACTACTACTTTCCCCTCAAAACCATGATTCATAAGGCTACAGTGAAAGAATGTTTTGTTGTTTTTCATCCCCATGTAAATTTTTGAAGACCCACCAATTGCTGACCTACAGCTAGCACTTACCAACTAATCAAGCTAACCATGGCTCTTTGTTACAGAACCACAATATTTGTCAGCTAGAAATTTTTTCACTCTCCTGGTTATTCTACTGCTGGGCAGTCAATGCTGAGTGTGAACAGACTGTTAGCACTGCAAATACCAACAGTCAGATGCATGGTTTGTCCTTGCATATTTAATATGGGACAGCATTCGGTCTGAAGTAAGAATGGCAAATATAACACAGCCACATACATCAAAAAACAATTACATCCATCTTTTCCTAATCATCATTAAATACACAGTACTGCACAAATGACTACTTAATTAAATGCCAATTAAATATGCAGGAATTTAAGTTCTAAGCACTACTGATTTACAGTATTTAAACAGGGCTATAAGACTTGTTGCATATCTCTGCAGGAAAAAAAAATACCAAATTAATGCTATGATTTTTCAAACTAGTCCACGAGAAGAAATTTTACTGCTAAGACTACAGATCTCATATTAGACCACTACAGAGGGCCATCTGAAGGCAATAATACCTAGTTTTAAACTACCAGAAGATTATTTACAGCTATGATTTTTTTAATTAACTTTTCTCTCATTGTATATTGGTTGATTCTTTTTACCTCAAGTCTTAATTGCTACAATGCTGGAATATTATTGTATCCTTATGTCTTCTATCTGGGAGTGGTTCAAACACATGACGTCTCTGGAAGCCTCCAGGGAGCCACTCAGTGCCAACAGCAATTAAATAAACAGGTACTAAGGGACATTTGGGGCCAACTGCATTCCACAGAGCTGAATTTTCAATTGATAGCACTAACTTTTCTGCCAACAGTCTCCTGTATTGTACTTCTTCCTTGTTTCTCAAACTGTTCTCGTATCCAAGTAGACATGATGCGAGACTATTCTATTTATATAACTACAACAAAAGAGAGGAATTATTGAAGTTCTGCAATGACTTTTCAGCTGTACAGAAAGCAAAACAAGATGTGATTAAGACAAGAAGATTTCAGAATCAGGGCTGTGCCTCATTTTCACAAAAAGCAATGCAAGCTCTACTTGAGCACTACTATTGGTCCCACACCCCAGATAAGAACATTGCAAAATCTGTGGGATGGGTAAGGCATTTAGAGCCACCTTAAAGTGCCAAAAGCTTATTCAGCAAAAGATTTATTTACTATAACTGCCAGATTTTTTCCCCTCGGTCACATGTTTACACATCTATGTACTGCAAATCCGCTGCAGTTTAAGTACAGATTTGTGATCAGAATGGGTATCCCCCTCAGCATATCCTCCCCTAATCCCCAGTTTTTCTACTGTATGTTTAGAGAGGATTTGTTCTATACTGTATAATAGGAGGTGACTGTACAGAATCAATACACCTCATCCAGAACTCTCTACGCAGCCTGCTCAGTTTCTATCAATAATTTAACTAAAAATAAAAATATTTTATTTTTAACAAATGATGTAATCTTGTATCTTTCTACTTTTTTAATTCATGCTCAGATCCATCTTTGTCTGGGTTGTTTTATCTTACTCATGGGCAGCACAGAGGAGATGGAGCATATTAACCATGTGAAATTCCTTTACAGCTCTCTATTCTACTCATTTACGTCTGATTCCTTCCCTTGTCCATGTTTTCTCTATACATTTGCCACAAAATGTCATTCATACCTGTTTTATTTTCCTCAATACAGATTTTCCAGTTGCAGCTTTCCTTTGGCTCTAGCATTTTCCAAGTAGTGTTATAACCGGAGTAGGACTCACATGGTAGCAAAACCTTGGGCAAGATTATCTGTTTCTGGGGGCAGCGGGGCTACTTCCAAGTTCACACTGACAAGATGACTATTAAAAACTAAATAAAAAATAAAACCAAAACCAACGTAAGCAGAACAAACTATTTTCCATCCTCATGGAATGATAATATATATATATATAGCCATATCGGAGGCAATTTAAATGTACAATAAATGTCATCTCTGACAGGCAGAATATACTGCATAATGCAGCCCAGTATATGTAGAAAGTCTTGCACAGTCTGAAGGATGAAGGCACATATTATTCAGTATTGAAAGAAATATCACTAAATTCACTTTGGAACAGCCCAAAGTGATGGGATGCATCGTCATTGCTTTGCAGTGCACCACTGTAAACATGTAACAATATCAGAGCACGGGGACTTAAAACCATGCCTGTTTCAGTGCATAACCTTTAGAGGGAGAAACTCGGAGACCATTAGGCTGAAAGCAGAGACAGAGGCTTCTCTACTGCACTACACATGCTTTTAACTTCATTTCTGAGATAAAACAGAATAACCATTTAAAAATGAACTAAACTTTATGACTGAATGCACTCAACTTTCATTAGAAGAATATTTGATTTAAATAGAGTTCCATGATCCTTCACTAAGTTTGCTTCGTGGTGTTGCAAAGATCCTCAAGTTTTAACGTTTCTACTGCATGTGTTCCAGGTGTGCACTGGCAATCCCTATTTAGTGAGACAGGTGTGCCCTTGCGAAAACACTGCTTGAGTAAAAGAGAAAATGTTTTTCCTCTTTTGAAGGATTACAATGAATGTTTTGTGAGTTCCATTTTACAGCACTGATAACTTTTAATCCCAAGTTTCATAAAAGACTGCAAATTGACTAGCAAACTCATAATTCACAAACTCATAATGCACACATTGCTGCTGTTATTTAACATCTCTCAAATGCCAGACTACCTAGGTTTCAATTAAAGTGTTCTCAGCACCACTTTCAATCGCATTTTTATATTGTTTAGCACTAGTAAATTATTCCTACATCAGACATCAATCAGACTCCAAGTTCGAATTTTAGGAGAGCTCTAGGAATAAACACACTTTTTTGAGCACAAATGACTTGCGTAATAAACTGGCAAAATAAAGACACTATTGAAAATATAAATGAATAATCAAAGGTAAGTTTCTATATAAGGGTTAAGGGATATACATTCCTCTATAATGTGTGAGACGAAGCTTAATACTGGTCCTGCACCGGTATCTGCTGATCCTTAAGTGCAAAGGAGCTGGAAGTCAACTGAAATTACAAGCACTCTTCTTCCCCTTAACAGCCCCATAGCCTATACAGCGATAAAAAGAAGAGCACTGACATTGAAAGATGAGCACATTAGCCCTTTTCCCCATATTGCAAACTAGTCTTTAAAATATATTGTCTTCTTTTAGCTCAGCTGCCAGCATTCCTTAGCATTCTCAATTCAAATCCATAAAAGCTGATTCCAAGTCCTCCATTAAATTACTTCTATAATAACTGAGAGAATCATCGCTCTACAAAGTGAATCGCACAGCATGCTCCTGGTGGCAGAAGTAATATGCTTCACTGTTCCGGAACAGAATCATATGCACTGATTGAAATATTAGAAATATTAACTGTTCTTTGCAATCAACTGCCAGAAGCAATAACAACCCTGCAGCAGGTTACTGGACTCACAGACACCTATCTCAATGTCCTTAATATCTGGACTGAGTTGGATTCTAGAAAATGATGAATTGTAGTTCTCAAATGTAGCACCACCTAACCACGCTAAGAATCGGACACAGTCTGGCTCTGATATATTCTGATATTATGCAGATGGGATCACTAACAGCAGCAAAGGGTTAATCACAGGGTAACTACTATCCATTACACCACATGCTACAGCTCCTATCATTTCCTTCTCTATATGTAAAGAAGTAAATGCATTTATGCCACCTTCCAGCAGTTGTACAGCTATGGGGTGCAAAACCGTGCCAGAAATCTCTGGATTAAACCATTATGCTACTGAGATGACCAAAAAGCCCATCCAAAGGAAGTTTTAGAGGACACCATCTACCATGAGTGAGAACTTGCATCAGTCACTACAAATCAAAAATAAGTCTGCATCTTAAATTATTTAACATTGTGCAAGGGAACGATACTTCTGAAGGAAACTGCAGGTTTTTTTCAACTGAAATATCAAAAAAAGCGTTCTTTTAATTCTGTTAGTATTGTCTAATTCTCTTTACAGTCAGAATTTTATTAGCCCAAGAAGACAAGCTTGTACATATTCCTAATTTTAAAACCAAAACAACAGAAGAGTTAGATAACTAAACAATCCAATTAGCTGACACGTTTTATTAGAGATGCACAGAAAAAAAAGTTTAAAAAGTGACATGGTTCTTTTGTGTTTTGGAGTAGACCGATCTATATTTGTGACCTGTGGATCAAGCTGCTGCTAAAACCATCAAACAGACTGATGATCACAGGCTGATTTACTTATTTCCAATAGGATCTACGGAGAAAAGATAAAGTTGCTGGAAACAAGAGTAAGCTGTAATTATGCACATTTATTAGGTATTTCTACACAAGAAAAAATTAATTAGGACCTGTTCTTCAGGGATGATGCCACTTTAGTGGTATGGAACCATCAGCTAGTAAGGGTGAGGTGCAAAAATCAGAACAGCCAGTGTGTTCAAAGAGAAGAAAAGGACTCAGTGTGAAAAAGCATGATCAACAGAAGTCATAGAAGTCAAAATAAAATGGAGTGTAAATGGCGTTACACTACCTTTTATTTCTAACAGGAACACTTGCCAGAACGTTGACAGTGAAAAATGCATTGCAGGCTTTATTATTTTTTTGCTCCATCTGATCAATTCCTGTAGCTGCTAGAGATGTTAAATGATCACAGAAGGGAACAGAGGAAGTCAATGAAACACTGTCCTTTTGTCAAGCCTTAAAACATTATTTCCAACAAAAGAGCATGTAATTCTACAATTCTTTCACTTCTTTTCCTGTTTCAGTCCCTCTGCATTATCATTAATTTACCGTACTCCAATAAAAAAAATAAAAATAAAAATAAAGATTACAGTTTTAAAACACTAGTTTTACTGACACGGCACTGGCCTCATTCATATCTCCATTGGTGAACCAAAGAACTGCAGCTCAAAGGCTTATTTCACACGATTTTATAATGGTACTCATATTTCAAAATTCAGTGGAATAACAAACCACTTGCTACCACCTCCAACAAAAATTGCACCTTCTTAGTACTCAGGCCCTATTAAAGTTGCCCCATGATTTTTTTTCTTCTCTCCAAACTGTCTTCTAGCAGAAATAACTTGAGCAGCTTCCACGATGCATCTGTCACACGGACTCTAACAGTCCTGACTGCATTGGTAACTCAATTTCAGTTTCGGAAATTGATTTTTGTCTGCACCAAGAAAACAAAGTCTCAGCCACTTTTACTCAAACTCTAGGAAAAAAATGTCTATAGAAAAGTGTACTTCCAAACAGCGCTCTCATTTCTCCTGCCACAACCCTTAGTAACACATTATACATTTTAGCTTTTCTTTTTCCTTTGATAAACACTCTAGAAGAGCCTATAACAATCCTAAGCATTACCAATATCCATTATGAATCTTATTTATGTATGATGATGTGAATGACCGCTCTATTTTCCTATTTGTTCTAAAAATTGTACATTAAAATGAATACTCACTGAAAAAGAGAATTCCAGGCAACGTCTTAAGCACTTCTTAAAAGGATTATTAGTAATTACACTTTTATAGTAAAGGGTGACCATTCCAAAAAACACAGCTTCTCTCTGTAAGTATGCACATCTATATATGGAAGTTGTTAGTGGTCATAAAATGTGAACATGCATTTATGTTAGCTGCACTCCTTTCCATCTCCCAGGCTATTGAAGTCCTAGAAGCTGCCTATATGCTACAGTGCAATCTATTCAGATTTCTTGTATTTGCATGGGGAAGAACTGAAAGTCATTTCCCAGACAAAATAAAATGATAGCCACATAGACCACTGGTCAAAAAAAAATCCCTTGGAAAGAGTAACATGAGGTGCTGTCACCACTGTAGGGCTCTGCTGGTTCTCTTCAATAGCAAAGAGAAAGAAAAACAACCCTCTTAAAGAAAACAAATATTTTTGCAGCTTTCACACCCACATCAAATTCATGCTTTGTTGTCTATGAGCTTACAGCTCTCTTTAGACCTTTTTCCTCTATAAAAAGTAAAAACTGCCAAATACAATAATAAAATGATCAATAAAGATTTTTTCCAAGCAATTATTCCTCTGATTAATCCGTATTCTATTTTTCACAAGAAACAAGGGTGGAGGTGGGGGAGACATAGCAGAAAGCCTTACATTTGTGTGGTCCTAAATTCTAATTAGTTGATAGTTTTCTTGCTTTAAGACCTTCACCTCCAAATCCCTTCCCCTTCAGTGTCACAGGCAGTTTAATTGAGCTAGACCATAGAAGATGAATGCCAGGAATGCTGAAATGCAAAATATCCTGACCTCCTTGGAGAGTAACAGCAAGTGTTTACCTGCCAAGTGAAAAGTCTTCGGCCAGCTGCTTGATTTATTCTTAATTATTGCTAAACAGAATAAAGGAGAAAATTTCTCCAGACATTTCAGAAGCAAAGAAAAAATGATTAATTTGATACTTGGTAATCAAACAGATATTACATTAATATTTTTCTGTATAATCTTTTTATCACCTCTTTTCCTTTTAATATATAAAAAAGGATAGTATTTAAAGAAAAAGCAACAGTCATTATAAGCTCAGGGAAACAAGCTGACAATTTTTCACGTGAGTAGTCTGACACAATAACACCCAAGATAAGACATCTCTGGAATCTGGTGTTAAAACTTGGAGCTCTGTTCAGCTAAATTCATTAAGTCTAGCATAGAATTTAAGAATAAACCACCATAATCAAACAGCTCTACTCCTAATTCTTTTGCGGCTTCATCTGTGTGTTCTTCTACATCAAATCCATTTTTAAAAGGTTGTTCAGAACAAAACGGTGCTGGAAGTGGCCCCAGTGACCAAAGTTTGATAGCTACATACCTACCTACTAAAGAGAGCGTGTGTAGTTTTCATTAGGTTAGAATTTGATTGTATGAGATTAAATATCAGAAGGCTATGTTATTACTGATGAACAGATATATTTTTCCCGGACCCCAAACCTGATTCACTGCCAGCACCTGACAAAACTAATAAAAAAAATAAATCAATGCACTGTTGCTAGCTATAAATATTACCTAAATATAACATACTTTAAACAGGCAGCGTTCAAATTTTTTTTCAGTAGAAGTAATGTGAATATTTGCAATAGCTTAAGCCAATTAGACGGCTCAGAATAACGATGTTTTTGCTGGCATAAGACATTTGGGTTTTTGCTCATGATTGGGAAGTAGAAGAATTCTATATTTACATGACATAAAAAAAAAAAAAGAAACAAAGTGTGCTTATTTATAAATTTACAGAAAGAGAAGGCATTTTTAGTCTTTGTTTTTAAATTTAACAGGTCCTCTGAACAGGATTTGTTTCTTGATTCAAAGTCATAAAATAAATCTGAGCCACTTCTGATGCTTTATATCTGTTGCCTTGGATTGTAAGTAAGATAACTTGTAACCACTTAAACAATGCTTTCTCCATAAAGGTCAAAGTCATCCTGACCAGATGGTATACCTCAACATTTTTATTTTCCCTAATAAAAAGCTAACTTTATTGAATCCAATGTATTTTCCCCTGTAGTATTCTGTAACTGATTTACTTGCTAATGTTGCTATTAAACATATTTGATAAATGCTTAGAGATCAAAATATATACGTATTATCCTTTTGCTGTTTGAACAGCTTTGATGAAGTGAGTTAATACAATCTGCTTATGAACAAGAGTATCTTCTGTAAGTTTGCTGACAGTAAATTTAGCTTCACTGTGAGCATGATTCCAGATAGAGATGTCCTACTGGCACTTTTCCCTCTTAATTTGGAGACAGAAATCCTGGTTGAGAGAACCAGAATGAAAGAATGTCTAGAACACAAACTAATGGACATAATACCCAGAAAATGTCACCATTCATTGATGACCTTATGTTGTTTATGACTACCATCACTCTGTTCTTTAAGATCACCGAGAGGTTTGGAACACAGTTCACACAGGTGTTTCATCTTCTCAACTTACACACAGGGAGGGGTAACTGCAGTTTAAATATAGCTCAAATACAATTTAAACGTCTTCTTTTTACATGCTTTTATAGAAAGGGTTCCGACTGTATCATCTGGTGATAAAACTACTTATATATCCAGTGAAAGAAAAAGGACCTTTGAAACCCCATTTGAATGAGGGCAAAAAACAGTGGGGCTCATCAGTCAGACACTACAGGACGTTTTTGTACTGGATTCAAAAACTGACCTGCACTGGATGCCCAGGGATGAGCAGGGTACATTTGCCAGTCATCTTCAGCTCAAGGAGTTCTAGATCCGTGTCAGGGAGCTACGTGCTTAACAGTCCTTGAAAGATTTTTTTATAAATTTAATGACTTTTTGCATTTGTGGCAAAGTCCTGCAGCAGTGACCTACCAGCTTCATTCAAAGACTTTTGTTTAAAAACATTTTTACTAACGCAGAACATGCTTCTGTCATTTGGTATTTCTTGATTATCATTTTAGAAGTACCAGCTATTCCTAACACTATTTTGTTGAAATACTGCTCAGACTCTTTCAGACTTCTACTGTATCTCACTTCTGTGATCTCTGTGATCTCTTTTCCAGCTTCAGTAGATCTATTTAATTTTACTCTTATAGAAGCCTTTTGATATTTTTGTTCAACTTTCCTTCCTTTCTCAGTTGTACCTTCTCTAATTCTACCATATCCGTTTTGAGATGAAGGACATAAGCTAAGCTATCTTAGTCAAATTTCTTTGACTGTACTGAGCATGAGAATTTTTTTTATTTTTTTTTTTAGAAATACTGTGATAACCCCAAAACCTCTTTTAAATGTGCAAATAATCCAGAGACCATCATTATCTATGTACATTTAGGATAAGTTCTCTCTCCCTCAGATGCATCACTTCAGTGTTGAACTTGAATTGCAGTTTTATCACACATTCATTCAATATCCTCTGCAACTCTCCTGTCTGTACTCACTGTCATTATCTTCATTAAGAACATCAGCAGAAGCTGACACCGTCCTACATATCCCCTTTTTCAGGTAATTAATGAGTATGTTAACAGAGGAGATACCTTTACCTTACTCTAAATGAGCTCCCTGATTCCTTGCAGCCATTCCATAAGAGTTAATCTACAAGTGATTAATATACATTATGGAAACTCTTGTTTCATGTCAGATTAGTTGAGAAGCTCTGATAAGTGACATTGAAAAAGCTTTAAAAAATCCAAGCCAACTATATCAACTACTGGTATGCATTAAACACATCATAGCTAGTAGGTCAAAAAAGGTGATTCTCCCACTAGATTTAGTATTGCTGCAACCTGACCTTGAATACTGTGTGCAGTTCTGGGCTCCACAACATAAAAAGGGTGTTAAGGTGCTTGACAGTGTCCAGAGGAGGGCAATAGAGCTGGTAAAAGGACTGGAAGGCCACTTGGGTTGCGTAGTCTGGAGAAAACAAGGCTCCAAGGCGGCCTCTTTGCTCTCTGCAGCTTCCTGAGGAAGGGAAGCAGAGGGAGAGGTGACGGTCTCTGCTCCCTGGGAACCAATGGCAGTTCGCGGTGGAACAGAACAAAGCTGTGCCAGGGAAGGTTTGGACTGGACATTAGGAAAAATTTCTTCACCGGGAGGGTGGTCAGACACTGGAATAGGCTTCCTACATGGGTGGCTGATGGCCCAGGCCAGTCAGTGTTCAAGAGGTGTTTGGATAACATCATCATTAATACGCTTTAACTTCAGATTAAAGGCCCTGAAGAGGTCAGGTAGTTGAAAGGGACCTAAAAAAGTCATCAAGTCCAACTGAACTATCCTGTTCTATGCCATCATTATGCAGGTAATCAGTGACTCCTTAGTATAGCCAAACACAAGAGTGATTCAATAATATGAGACAAATAAGCATGAGTTAATTTGTTTCTAACATGTTTGGGCTCTAATGACTCCCCTCTAGTGTAGGAGAGTATAGTTACTACTACACTCAACCTGATGGAACAATAGTTGTTAGCTTATTGAGTTGCTCAGTTTCCCATATTTAGTAGAATTTTTGCCATGGAACATTTTTCATATTGTAACATGAAAAATAAACGTTTCTAAATCTCTCTCAACCATTGGTTTCAAAAGTTAGTATAACAGTGACCCTTGAAGAGGATGCCAAGAATTTACAATGTGTTGTAAACATTGTAAATTCATCACAACAGGTAATCCTTCTCCATGTCTCCAGCATGAGAAATGAGACAGTTTCTTTTGACCACGTTATAATAATTTGCAATGCTCAGGCTGCTGGTAAAGACAGCTTTTTACAATATGTAGATATTTTTGTCAACCCTTCTGCCACCTACAATTTACTGAATACGATAGCAGTCCATTTTCATGTGACACCTAGGAACTAGACCTAGCTTAAACTCCTTTCCCCTTACTACTTCCACAAGCAAACCTCAATTTTAATGGCAATGTCTCAGTGATGTCACAATGCAGGTGATTCTCTTCTTGCAGCCCACGCTGCAAGTCTGTTGCTTAAAATGTAGCATATTACAAATGTTTACATGTCACAATGTACCCATCTTCTAGATTTAATCAAGTATAGCTCAGAGAAGCTTGTGCCTTGTGCCAGAGAAGGGTGTCAAGAGGTGATCAGGACTTCATTACTGCCCACAGGCTTGAACCAGAAACCTAAAAGATAACTTCCTGTGTAACAGCAATACAAAAAAGATTCTAATGGGAAGATTACTGGTGGGATTAACTGCAAACCTGAAACAAAAATATTCAAGTGGAATGCCTTTTAGACATATTTCTTCAAGCCTGTTTCTAACTACAAAAGTATTTTCTTACACAGCCAACACCCAAAGTCAACCCTGATGAAACTCTCCAGTAAGTTATCATGGCCTGACAAGCTTTAAACAGTACCTAACTCCTTCCTATCCCAATCTCCTTTGAACAATTCTTCCGCAGTTGAAATGTAAATGTAGATGAGTACCTTATCTCCACATAGAGAGAACCAATCATCATCAGCATCTGTCATAGTCTATACAAGAACCTGAAAAAAATATATATGTATGGATACATACAGTGCTAACAATGCTTCTTGGATGCACTTCAATTTAAGTTGCATTTTACTTTTACTACAGCTATGTATTTTTCCATAAAGAGTATAAACATTAGATACAATTGCTAAGTGTAATGTGTTATTTGATAGCTCCCTAGAGAAAACTTGTAACAGTTTTACATAAGTCAACTGAAGCCTTAAAGCAAGTTTCTGGCATCTGAAAAAATATCCTCTGTACAATTATAATTGAATTTGTTCTCCAGAAACATCTGACTAAAGGATCTTATTAAGCAACTCTAATGAAAGCTCTCTGAGCGTCATCATCCAGTTTGCAAACTTGAAATCGTGTAGCCTTGTAGATACGAGATGTACATCATACCACTCCTTCCATGACACCTGTAGAGTTTTCATGGCATTATCTTCACAGAAACTTTTAAGAGGATAACTAGTAAAATTATAAGTCATTACATCTCACAATACAGACGTTAAAAAAGCACATGGACCCAACAAAATGTGAGGTTTAGAGAAGAAATCTCAACAGATCTTATACAAAAGTGGACCAGAAGCAATACAGGAAATGGAATCATGCTAAAGACAAAATACACATGCACACAAAAAAAGCATTATAAAAAAAGAAACAAAGTTTTGGTTTAATTTATTTTTATTGTGCCAATTAGGACAGAAGATGGACAATGTGTGTATATATACGCACACAAGTACACACAATGAAAATCTTTTCAGCACATCGAAATTCAACTCTCCTAGGATAACAAATGAGCAGCCTCCTGCAGCTCCTAAGGGGGTTCCTATAATGGCCTCATTTTTACCCGTCAAAATGTGCATCTAAGGCTGACATTTTATTTCTATTCAATAGAAGCTTTGACTGCATTTTTAGTAATGCTCTTAACAAGAAGAACAACAACAACAACAAAAATTGACTCCTTTTTGCTGACTTTGTGACGATCTATGACCTGAAGGTATTGCAGAGTACCTACAGTAAGACTCTTGCTCAAGCTTCCTATGTTCAAAAAAAATCAAAGTTGAATTTTACTCATTTGTTCAACTCAAAGTTGAAACTCATTTCTTTTAGCTGGAAAATAAAAATGGTATACAGAAATAAGTAGTAGTGACAATAACACAATGATAGAATGTGTCATAGATTGAGTGAATTTCCAAAAATTACCTTTTTTTTTGTAATAAGGTCATAAAAACTAAGATTCCATACAACTAGAAGAAAGGTTGAGAAGATCCATTAACTGAATTCCCTGAAGTAGTTTCAGTTACACAGTACTAAAGTAACTTTGGAAATGGCATCAAAATTACATTAATAGGAATAACATAACTCCTTAGTGGATCATTCTGATTAAATGCATGGTCCTGACAATCTGAATTCATCCACAAAAATCAAGCATCCAAAAAGTAATAGTTGCAAAGTTCATATGACCTCAAGCAAGCTTGATTACATTTGCTAAAATAAACTCACATCATCAAATCTAGCCACTGAATTTAACATATCCATATAGGAAATTCTTGGAGTTATAGTGGTATCAATCCTATTATCTCATATTTAGATGTACTTTTAAAATTGTTTCAGATAATTATTTTATTTCAGAGTGAATTTCTCTTGTCTTTTGAGCTAAACACTAAATGAACTTGAAGATCATTGCACATTGGGATGTTTAGCTGCAATTCCAGTATGAGCATTAAATAAGTGAAGCTCTTCTAATAGTATTGCAATTAAAATTACAGAAACAATCTCTAGGTTGTAAGAAATTGTGAAGCACACATGGAACAAGAGATTTTATTCAAAGATAAAGGGAGTCATGTGGGTGTTTAACAAATTACTGTACGTGACAGAGCATAAAATTAAGATGACAGAACAAAAATGATATGGTGACACTAACATGTTTTTCACCTGCTATTTCAATACATATGTAATTTCTAAGACACAGAATATTAAACTCTATAGAAATTATTCAAGACTGTGGAACTTTCCAGGACCAATAGTGCCATAGAGAAAACAATGGAGTTTTCCTACACTTTCAGACAAAAAACGTCCTTAAGTCCATAGAAGATTGTTATTTTCATTTTCAGACACCCTCAAAGAGCCAAGCCGTCATTTTAATGCAATATTTCTATAGCAACTAGCAAGTTAGCTAAAAAGGAGCTGTACTATACACCACCAGAGCCAACCTAAAAAAAAGAGCCAGCCTAAAAAAAAGTGATGGGGACAGTAATCAAACCTAGCTGCCGAAGACTGTCTAGCCCAGGTACCCCAACAGCATAACAGAATAGCTTCAGTCTCAATCTAGAATAAGATTAAAATGCTATGAATATACAACACTTAATCCTATTGCCAATATCCCAGTATTTTTACATTCTGGAATCTCAAACCCACAGAAATAAAGTTTTCTGTGGAGTCAAAAGATGGGGAGGGTGACCAGTCCTCACCTCACTGCATCTGTCTTAAAAATAATCATCAGTCCTTGTCTGCAAAAATCCAGATGCTGTGAGTCCCCTTTCCCCCCTGCCCTCCACCTCCACCCCCCCCCGCCCCCCCCCAAAAAAAAAAAGAAAAATAGAAAAAAAGAGAAAAAGAAAACAAAAGATTATATTCGCTCTGTTTCCTACTTACAGGAAGCCCCACATTAGAGTTTTAACTTAAAATTTTAAGTTTTGACTCACAGAAAAACATAAATTACTGGTTTATTTATAAGTAGTCTATATTGTTTTGTCTGAACCTGATTTTACTTTTTTTTTTTTTAAAGAACTTGTGTCAGTGATTGAAAAAAAAATCTAAACTATTCTGATAAATTTAAGTAGTAGCAGAAGTAGAATTGTGCTGTACTGATCAAACAATCATACTTAAAGCAAGATTTAGAGTATTAACTACAGTTAAAAATCAAGACAGATGAGTTTCCTATTTTTCAATTTGTTCATCAACCCTTTTTAAAATAATAACTAATGTTAAACAGAAGTTATGTCTGCCTATATTTAAGAGTTTTGGGTTGTTTGCCTTGTTAATTCCAAATTTGTTCCAGTAGATAACTGAATAATCAAACAGGATACGTTTACAACATCCCATCAAAGCCAACTGTAATAGTGACATTTATAGGTTAAAAAATTAGAATACTGGATCCTAAGTCTTCTCCCAGTCATTAAGGTGCAAATTTGGATCAACTTCCCTGAAGCCTACAGAATGTTGATACCAAAAATAAATAAGTAAATAAACAAACACAAGGGGGAAATCAGGCCCTTGCACAAAATTCATTATTTCCTTTCCAAGCATAAGACTTACAATTCCCAAAGTTCCACACGAAGTAGAACTGCGGATTAATAAATATATACAGCTGAACTTCACATAAATACTTGTGAATCAATTAAACTGTCATATTATTTGGACTGAGAATAACTTGTTCAACTACTCTTAAACCAAAGTGCAATTGCAGGTGCCAATGTTCAACGAAACATAACCTTTCCCTTCAAAGGAAAAAAAAAAATTATTCTTAACTAGGAGGGTTTGCATAAAATACTAGTATAGTTTTCAAAAAAAAAAATCAGGTAGTAGATAAGATACTTAAAAAATAAACACATGCTAATTCACATAATTTTGACAAATAAAACTCTTTAAAGGGTAACATTCATACCCATTACCTACACTATGCTAAGACAAAATAATTGGAGAGTGTGCCAGAAATAACAGGGAAGTTAAGCAAATTTCCAGTGCACAGTAGCCCAATAGGCCTCCTATAATCTATTATTATATTGAAGAATATTTATTACAGCCTTTCAAGGGGGGAGGGGGGAGGGGCAGTGGGGGAGGGCCTTCCCAACCACCAAAAAGTACACAAAAAAGCAGGCAAAAAGTTACCAAGAGACAGTACAATTCAGTAGACACTACAGTAAGGCACAAAGAGAGTCTTCTGAATGAATCTGAAATATAAAATTGCAGCTTTCCCTAACCCTTGCAAAAAGGAGTAAAATGTATTTCAATGAACAACACATTTTTTAGTACCCCATGGTTTTATTATAGAAAACAAACACAGTAATATATTGTACATCTGTTTCGTATTTTCCCTTTCTACTGCCATACTACTATTCACAACATTAACACAGTTCTGTTGGCTCATAATAGATATTTTAAGCTGCATATGAGGCACCACATTCAGGAACACGACACTCCTTTCTTCTTCCATATACAGATACAGAGAGAAATAATAACTCAGCAAAACTAAAGGGAGAAAGATATATCAGGAGTCCTCTTATCAAATATTTTACAATTCTTCACTTCCAGAAGCTTGCTTTTACATATGTTTCTACTCTGTAATTCACAGGGAAAGCGATGGCGATATTTCTGAAACCAACAGACCCAACAGTTACATCTCCTTTAAGCAAACTAATGCTGTGTTCAGATTTGCACAGAGACATTCTCCACCTCTGCAGGCAACCTCAGGCTCTAAAAACATGCTGAAAGTTCTGCAAGGCAACAAGCATTACAAGTGAGCTGGAAGAAAGCACTAGAGAAAGGAAGAATGGTAATTAACTGAAGCCAGATAAATGTCAATACCTGGCAAAAAGTATACTAAGTGGGAATAAGGAGTAGATAGGAATAGATACTAACTATGGGGTGTACAAGCAACACTGAAATGAGATATAGAAAAGCATATAACAAGAGGTCCCCAAGAAATAACAAGCCTAGAGGGAAATAACATTGCAGGTATGGAAAAGTCTGACCTGGAAAATGGCACAATGATACAACTGGGGAAGAAAGATGGGACCTGAAAGTGTAGCGAGTACATGAATAAATGATCCAAATAAAAAGATAATGCAGTTATCAAAGTGAGCACAAATGTAAAAGAGAAACCCAAATTCTACACCTGCAAACACACAGCATTAAGAACAGCTTGGGCAAAAGAGAGCAAAAAGAGGAACCAACCAGCCTTTTGTAAGTGACTTTGGAAGCTGATGTTTTCATCACATCAAGAAATGCAGCAATAAATGTAACCGAAACCCCTGAATGTGCCAAAAGTATTTTTTTCCCCAATCTGTCCAAGAAAATCTGAATACTTCATAGGCAGCAGCTGTCTTCTGCTATGGGTTTTATATCACATTACACAATGGGGCACTGGTTGGCAAATCTGACCATCATTTTGTTAAATAAATATTAAATAAAAATAATACTGTACTATTATTGAAATGTCAATTTTAATTGCAAGTCTTCAACCCTTTTCATTTCTTTGTGAAACAGACAGAAGTTTTGCTGGAAAAAGGACTGAAAGGACTGCTTGGCACATTGAAAACTGGCACCAGAAGCTGTGTTTTTTTTTTTTCCAATTTTATCACAAAGACAAATCTATGAATTCAACCATAATCCATGAAGCAAAGGCAGAGAAGCACTTAACTTTCTGGCCACTTCACCATTACAGAGTCTGAATAGCTTCCTCTAGGTCTATATATTATTAAACATATTTTGCAGTATGCTGCAGACAAATTAATAAACAACTCAATCTAACTTCTGAGGGAGTCTCACTATTGCTTCTCTTTTCTCTCTGCACAACCACCAAAATAACTGCATTGAAATAAAAAGGAAACGTACACATAAATATATATATTCTTATCAGGAAAGAATTTTTAGGTACTTATTGACAGAAGACAGTATTCACAGAATAAGGTTTTTCAGATTTATCAGATTTTTTTCAGATTTATTCAGATTTTAATGAATCAAGCACTGCTGTTATGTGACATATCATACCTCATATTTTGATAGAACTAAACCATATGGTTTTAAGTAGACTATTTTATGAATTGAACTGTTGACAATGAAAAAGCTTTCCAGATATGCCATTGGCACTACAATAAACTGAAATTTTAAAGCAATTTCCCACATACTAAAACAAAAATATCACTATACTTGCTTGCTGTACGGAAGTTTCTTTATATATAAAGAAACCATATGTATTTTTTATCTTTAAATAGAAAATACAGAGTTCTATGAAATTGTTTCCATAGGTTGATTCAAAATATCACCAGGAACTATGCCAGTAGAAGAAGCTTTTAAAGAGATATCCATAAACAAAAGCTCCAATAAATATTCAGGTCTCATACAGGTAACTTTCCAGAAGGGCTTCATTTATATTGATAACAGAAAAGTTAGGTCAGACTTTCTTAGTATTATTTTAAGAGAAAATGGACAGGGCATGCCTGATACATAACATGTAATCAACCAGCGGCCTTCTTCCACCACATTACTACACTGGTACACTTCCATGACTGTGAAAGGTTAAATGCCACAGAGTATGCACTTCAGCTATTAATTTTTTTTTTATTTTATTTTTATTTTAGGATGGAATTTTGCAAGACCTAAGTCGAATTTCACAGCACAAATTCACTAATTCCAGTCAGACAGATCTGCTCTCAGTTTCCTTCGGCATTTTCCACGATTCCCCTTCAAAGCAGTAAGTACAAGCTTGCACAAACCAATTTTAAAATTAACATCCTTCTCTATCTCAAAAGAAGATATATCAAACAGTGTCATTGTATAATTAGAATTCACCCCAGTTCAAGAAATGAGAAGCCAGGGCTTTCATCTTCCATGCACCTCTCCACTCCCATCGTACTTCATATCGTGACTGGGTTCATATTGCAGATATACTCAACAGTTCCCTCACTGCCTGCTCTTAGATTAGTTTTTACCTTCATCAAGGTAGAAGCAACAGTTAAAAGATGCTTAGAAATTACCCCCCCCCCCCCAAAAAAAAAAAAAATCACAAATTTTCACCTCACTCCCATTTTCCACTCACTCCCATTTTCATAACAATAATAGCTTCATAAATATTTTTAAACCATAGCCCTCATCTCTGAAGGTACACTCATGCAATAACAACAGATGTGGTTTTACATCACATAATTCAGGGCATACTAAGAATGATTTAAGTGGTCTCAGGGTACAGTAAAATCAGTTATGGGTGCACATCTAGCATAGCATATTATGTCTAGTGAAACAATTTCATTGATTACTTAAATTTTAAAATAAATATTTATTTCATGTTGTACATTTTTTTAAAATAAAGTAACTGCTCAAAATAATCACTTAATATTTTTGGATAACAAATTGATTATATGCTGCCAATTATGTTCAGATATTGCCTCCTTTCTGCCACCTTTCCATAATAGCCAGAACATCTCAAAATGAAGCAGACCAAACCCAGACTTTTTTGCTCTCACCAAAATCACCTTCACAAACAACATAAGCCCTCAGCTGACATTCAGCTTCTGGCAGAAGGCCAGACTGGGCACATGCCAGCAATACAGCAGCATCCGCAGCTGGAAGCTCTGCCCTCTCACCCACCCTGCAGGGAGCCTTCACCAATGCAGTGGCTCTCTGTGAGCAGCCACAGCAACAGAAGCAGCCAAGTGCATGTGCGCTCCAGCAGCACAGCGAAGCTGGGAGGTGGAAGGTGACAAAAGTTTGGGTGATAAAATTCCGTAGTGGTAGATGTGACCTCACCCAATAGAAGCCAGCTGGGACCACAGGATTTGACCCATTGAATACGCACCTCTATCTCCACCCAATTAAATGTCAAAATGAAGTTTGGACATTTAATAATTAGTTGGACTTTTGTTTGTTACAAGAAGTCAGTCATGTAGTTAAAATTAAATAAAACAAACTGCACAATGTGCTGTAAAGGAAAAAGTTTAATTAGTATGTAAGATATAAAGCTAAATCTGCAGAAATACTCCATGTTTCGTGTTGGGGCAATTACTCCAGGGATTAATTAGTGTACATATTCACAACCATTCTTCCAATACAGTCAATAAATTTTATTTTATGAATCATTGTTCTCAACTGGGCTAACACAATTAAGTACTCAAGACAGAACAGTAGGTGTGGTAGTGCTAATTAATATTCTCCTGAGGTGAGCACTTTCCTTGTGTCTCCAGTACACCTGAGGCTGAATATTAATCCAGATAATTTGGCATGTCTCTGAAAATAGTAGATAGGCATTTAGGATCACATTTGTTTTCAACTGGGTGTGCCCTCACCAGCTTTCCATGCACTAGTACTGAAGCCAGGACATGGAGCTTTGCTTACTTGTAACCAGCATTTTATCTAAATAAGCTTCAGTGCGCCCCATCTAATCCACAACATTTAAGAAGTCATTAACAACATGATTTGAGTTAATCTCTTCAGGAATCGGAATACTCAACAGAGTTGCCAGAAGATCGATTCAGTAAAATCTGATAGTACAAGAAAGAAATGCCTTATACATACAACACTTAATATATCTAAAAGCTAAGGAAAACCTCTGAGCTTTTATCAAACCCTGAAAAGGTAATTCTGGCTGATTCTCTATGCCAGCTACATTTTTCCTCCCTTTAAATGCCTTATTATCCCTTTGCCCACTGACAAAGCATTAGCAGTAGCTTTTTAAAATACGGGGGCTTTTTGTTGTTTTAATTTTTACAATTCCAACCTCTCTCAGTTGGTAGATCAATAAATTCCTGTTTCAAATGCTGGGGAATAAAGTTCACTTTCCCTACAAGTTTTTCACAGAATCACAAAATCACAGAATTTCTAGGTTGGAAGAGACCTCAAGATCATCAAGTCCAACCTCTGACCTAACACTAACAGTCCCCACTAAACCATATCCCTAAGCTCTACATCTAAACGTCTTTTAAAGACCTCCAGGGATGGTGACTCAACCACTTCCCTGGTCACCAGGCACGTGGGAGAACAGACCAACCCCCACCTCGCTACAGCCTCCCTTGAGGTACCTGTAGAGAGCGATAAGGTCACCCCTGAGCCTCCTTTTCTCCAGGCTGAACAAGCCCAGCTCCCTCAGCCGCTCCTCGTAAGACTTGTTCTCCAGGCCCCTCACCAGCTTCGTAGCCCTTCTCTGGACTCGCTCAAGCACCTCCATGTCCTTCTTGTAGCGAGGGGCCCAAAACTGAACATAGTACTCGAGGTGTGGCCTCACCAGAGCCAAGTACAGGGGGACAATCACCTCCCTAGCCCTGCTGGCCACACTGTTTCTTATACAGGCCACGATGCTGTTGGCCTTCTTGGCCACCTGAGCACACTGCTGGCTCATATTCAGCCGACTATCAACCATCACTCCCAGGTCCTTCTCTGCCTGGCAGCTCTCCAACCACTCATCTCCCAGCCTGTAGCTCTGCTTGGGGTTATTGCGCCCCAGGTGCAGGACCCGGCACTTGGCCTTGTTGAACTTCATGCAGTTGGCCTTGGCCCATCGGTCCAGCCTCTCCAGATCCTCCTGCAGAGCCTTCCTACCCTCGAGCAGATCGACACACGTACCTAACTTGGTGTCATCTGCAAACTTACTGAGGGTGCACTCAATGCCCTCATCCAGATCATCAGTGAAGATATTGAAGAGGACCGGCCCCAGCACCGAGCCCTGGGGAACGCCACTAGTGAATGGCCTCCAACTGGCTTTGACTCCATTCACCACGACTCTTTGGGCCCGGCTATCCAGCCAGTTTCTAACCCAACGAAGCGTGCGCCAGTCCAAGCCAAGAGCAGCCAGTTTCTTGAGGAGAATGCTGTGGGGAACGGTGTCAAAAGCCTTGCTGAAGTCAAGGTAGACCACATCCACAGCCTTTCCCTCATCCACCCAGCGCGTCACTTTGTCATAGAAGGAGATCAGGTTCGTCAAGCAGGACCTGCCCTTCATAAACCCATGCTGACTGGGCCTGATCGCCTGCTTGCCCTGCAACTGCTGCATGATGACACCCAAGATAATCTGCTCCATGAGCTTCCCTGGCACTGAGGTCAAACTGACAGGCCTGTAGATTCCCGGGTCAGTCTTCCGGCCCTTCTTGTAGATGGACGTCACATTTGCTAGCCGCCAGTCAACTGGGACCTCCCCCGATAGCCAGGACTGTTGATAAATGATGGTAAGCGGCTTGGCCAGCTCCTCTGCCAGTTCTTTCAGTACCCTTGGGTGGATCCCATCCGGCCCCATCAACTTGTGCACATCCAAGTGCCGTACCAGGTCACCAACCATTTCTTCATGGATAGTGAGGGCCACATCTCTCTCCCCATCCCCTTCCACCACTTCAGGGTATGGGGTATCCAGAGAACAATCGGAATTGCCGCTAAAGACTGAGGCAAAGAAGGCATTAAGCACCTCCACCTTTTCCTCATCTCTTGTAACTAAGTTTCCCCCTGCATCCAGTGAAGGGTGGAGATTCTCCTTAGTCCTCCTTTTCGTGTTGATGTATTTATAAAAACATTTTTTGTTATCTTTAACAGCAGTAGCCAGATTGAGCTCCAGATGAGTTTTGGCTTTTCTAATTTTGTCCCTGCACAGCCTCGCGATATCCTTATAGTCCTCCCTAGTGGCCTGCCCACTTTTCCAAAGAGTATAAACCCTCTTTTTTCTTCTAAGCTCAAGCCACAGTTCTCTGTTCAGCCAGGCTGGTCTTCTTCCCCGCCAGCTCGTCTTTGGGCACGTGGGGACAGACCGTTCCTGCACCATTAAGATTTCCCTCTTGAAGAGCGCCCAGCCTTCCTGGACTCCTCTGCCCTTCAGAACAGCCTCCCAAGGGACTCTACCAACCAGTGTCCTCAGCAGCACAAAGTCAGCCCTCCGAAAGTCCAATACAGTGGTTTTACTGGTCCCCTTCCTGGCCTTGCCAAGAATAGAGAACTCCACCATTTCATGGTCACTCTGCCCAAGACAGCTCCCGACAATCACATCCTCCACCAGTCCTTCTCTGTGAAGAGAAGGTCTAGCGGGGCGCCACCCCTGGTAGGCTCACTAACCAGCTGTGTCAGGAAGCTATCTTCCATGCTCTCCAGAAACCTCCTAGACTGCTTTCTCTGGGCTGTGTTGTGCTTCCAGGATATGTCAGGGAAGTTGAAGTCCCCCACGAGAACCAGTGCTGACGATTTCGCAACTTCTGCCAGCTGCCTGTAGAACTCCTCATCCGTCTCCTCATCCTGGTTCGACGGTCGGTAACAGACCCCAACCAGGACGCTAGCCTTGTTGGCCCCGCCGATCCTAACCCAAAGGGACTCGACTTTGTCATGCCCAGCCTCGAGTTCTACAACATCAAAAGACTCTCTAATATAGAGAGCCACTCCACCACCCCTTCTGTGCTGTCTGTCCCTTCTGAAGGGTCTATAGCCAGTCATTGCAGCACTCCAGTCATGAGACTGGTCCCACCACGTCTCCGTGATGGCAACCAAGTCGTAGCCTGCCTGCTGCATGATGGCTTCCAGCTCCTCCTGTTTGTTACCCATGCTGCGTGCATTGGTGTAGATGCACTTCAGCTGGGCCATTGCCTCATCCCCCGGCCTTGCTATTGTTCCCCCGGCACAGCTCCAACAATCCTTGCTTCAGCCCCATCCCCCTTCTTACCTAGTTTAAAGCCCTCTCAATGAGCCCTGCCAGCTCCTGGGCCAGGATCCGTTTTCCCCTAAAAGATAGGGACCCGTCTGCGGCCATCAGGCCGGGTGTTGAGTAAAGTGCCCCATGGTCAAAAAACCCAAGATTTCTGTCTTGGCACCAGCCCCTGAGCCACGTGTTTAACAGGTGGGCTTTCCGTGTCCTCTCTGTACCCCTCCCTGCCACTGTAGGGATGGACGTAAACACCACCTGCACTCCCGCTCCATCCACTAACCGTCCCAGTCCCCTAAAGTCTCGTTTAATAGCCCTCAGGCTTCTCTCTTCAATGTCATCACTACCTGCCTGGACTATCAAAAGAGGATAATAGTCAGAGGGGCGAACCAGGTCGGGAAGCTTCCTGGCAATGTCCCTGACCCTGGCCCCAGGGAGGCAGCAGACTTCCCTACGGGTAGGGTCAGGCCGACAAATAGGGCCCTCTGTTCCCCTGTGGAGAGAGTCTCCCACAACAATCACCCTTCTGTCTTTCTTGGTGGAGGCAGTCCTGAGGCGTGGAGTCGACCTCCTCGCCCTAGGCATCCTCCTGGGTACACTTGCTACCTCTTCCTCACCCACCAGTCTCTCAATCTCCAGGGCCTCAAACCTGTTGCGTAAGGGCACCTGGGAAGGTGGGGCCGGAAGGGGAGGGCATCGCCTGCCATGTCGAGCAGGGACCTGTCTCCATTCCTCCTCAACTCCCAGATCCCCTCCCTCTGCCTGACGACGACAGGGCAGGGGGTCCACCCCCATGTGGGGTGTCTCACCCCAGTACCTCTCCTTGAGGCCCTGCAGGGATTCGCTCCACCAGTCTATCTCCCGCTCACACTCCCTGATGGCCCTCAACCTCTCCACCTCCTCCTTGAGCTCCGCCACCATGCAGACCAGGTCATCCACCTGCTCACACCTCACACACACAGTTTCTCTGCCTCCCGCCGATGGCAGCAACAGGCTCAGACACTCCCTGCATCCGGTGGCCTGAACCGCTGCACTTTTTAACGGGTAGTCGGTCTGGGTGTGTACCGACTTCCTGGAGAGCGCACCGTGCCTGGTGGAGACCATTATCGCCTCGCTAACGGCTGTCGTTGAGGAGGTGTTACGCATGGGCGGGGGAGAGCGCTCCGCCCTTCCTGCTCACCCTGCCTGCGCGAACTGCCGCGCTAACTCAGCTGCTTTTTGGTCTTACTTTGGTCTTACTCAGCTACTTTTTGGTCTTTTTCTCCTAAATAACAGTTTAATGAGGCTTCAGAAATAGTCTTATGTTTCTCACTTATGTTATTGATGAATGTACCACAGGAAAACGTGGACAATTTTTTCCTCAGGTTTTAAATTCGTTACATTAGCATACTCTCACTGTGTACAAAACTGTGTAACTGTACACACAGGTAGGAAGTTGTACTAATAAGGAACTAATTCCAAATCCTTAGATGCTCTTTTAAATTAACCATGTGGAAAATACCAAAGTGTTTAATTTCAAACCCAATAGATTTTGCTTTAGTTAATCAACTCTGGGTTTTCTTAGAAAACTCATCCAATATTCAAAAAGGTAAAATAGATACAGTAAAATCCTCTAATTTACTGTTTGTTGAAAAGAAAAAAAAAAAAGCATAGTTTCTTTTTTAAAAAACTAATACCTTAATAAAATAATTGCTTCAGATGGATAAAAATTGAAATCTGATTTATCATTACAAAAAGTGCTTAACTTTTATTTTAACTTAAAAAAAAAAAAAAAGCAGATTTAACACATTGCAGAAACTTTCAGTTACTTCTGAATGTAAACCTTGAAAGAAAAAGCAGGACAACTTTGTACTACATTATTTCATAGCCTCAGGACATGCTTTCTAGGATGAAAGGTATCAGATTATACGCTGTTTAGAGACCTACAAAACTTCTATAGATACTGCTGTTCCTAACAAGTTTAATTGCAGAGAAACTGTACATTTTACAGGCTCCTTTAGATGTCTTGGCATGACAGTGTTTTTGCTGTCCCAGACTGGCCACAGGTCTCTCCTAAGGTAGATGATTTTAGGTCTGCACGTCATACATTGGATACTGCTTTGTACACTTGCTCAGCTCCAGAGACCAAAGATCTATATTTTCTTAAAATAAAAAAATTAATTTAAAAAAGAGCAGCATACCTTAGGACTTCCCTCACTTTTTGCAGTTGTTTGATACAGCAGCCACCTAAGTACAAATTATTGCTTAGAATTTTAAGATAGAAATTGAAAGTCTCAGAAATTTCAACAAAACAAGATCTTACAACTCAAAACAGTTCAGAGAATGGAAAAGGTATGTTACACAAGACTAGAAGAAAAAACAAACTAAGATGGGTAAAAAAAAAGCAACAAAACAGACTCCCAGTAAAAAAAGCTTCAGTCAGTGTTTAAACTACTTCTGTGAGACAAGATATTTTTGTCTCACAAAGGAGGAGACTGGAATTGCCAATGGCTGCAAACCATCTAATGGAAACCAAGAGCAGAGATACTTAAGAGTCAAAGCAGCCAGTGTAAAAGAGGATTTCAGCTAAGAGATATCTGAAAAGTGCCTCCGTATTTCTGTGATATTTTGATAAGTGTCAGAAAAGACATATTTTGATCCATTTCATTGCAAATCATGATATATCACCCATACTTTATTAATGTAGCTGTGTTTCAGTTTACAGAATGCAGCAGCTCACCATAAGGGACAGATACGCTGCAAGGGATGTGAATAGACATCCAATATGCTCAACCAGCAGCTATTGTAGACCTTTTGTGTATTTATTGATATCAAAGGAATTTATTATCAAGGGGAAACCAAGCTTAGACATAACTAGAAATTTGATCAAATAATAGTCTTTATCTGTTTAAGATTTAAAAAGCTGAAATACAGTAATAAGTCTTCCTATTGAAGACTTCAACTCCTGTTCTGTTCTTTCCACCATTTTTAAACTGTTAGGTTTCAGTGTCTGGTTTGGTGCAAGAAACAAAATTCAATAGCTCCTGTAGATGTTACTTCCTTGCACAGAAAACCACATTTTAATGCAGGAGTGACTTTATTGCTTAACTAACAAGCTTTAAGCTTGTAATAGTGCAAGATGTTCTTTATCACAGTTTATAATCATAAGGTTAAAAATGCCCCCTATAACTAAGGCAAATCTGACCTACAGCTATCTGAGATTATACAGTGTAGTAGGATATAATAGGAATATTTAGGAATCCTAAACATATTTTTCCATAGCTTCTTTCATTATTCTATGAAAATGCAAGTCTGATAATGATGAAAGTCATTAAAAAAAAATCAAATTAGTGATGACAACTGCATTTTTCAATTGTTAATTACTTTATCAGCACGCATTATGGACTCAAATGCATATTTTTTTGTGCTTCTGTTGGTAGACATTAACATTGTTCTATTGCTTTAAAGGTTTGCAGGAGATTGTACTGTACATTTTTAACCAAAATTTCCCTTTTGGATCTTTGTTTTTTACCCTCAGTTATGAGAAAATGATTGGGCTGAAGTTCTGAAAAAGCAACCTACTCATTCAACATTAAGTTGAATTTAAGAACATTAAGAACTAAAATTTACATAAGCTTTTGAGGTTGCAGCAAAATTAAGCTGTTCTTCTGTGTTCCCTGCACAAAATGAAAAGGAACAACCCACATCTCAGGGCAAATCCACATCTGTTCTAAGTCAATCAGGTTAATTAGATTTAAATAATAACTTGGGAAAGTGACAGACAGCTTATCAAATACAGAATCAACCAACGTATCCATAGTCTAGCCAGAAGACTAAAACAAAGCAGGTCAAATGACAACCAGGTTGAAATTAATATTTAGACTATAGCTACAATGCCAAGTAGGGCATTTTGTCTCTGAAGTACAGATATTTAGGTAATAGCCAGACTTTCTTACCTATTTAAAAATGATCCCCTCCTTCCTCAAGAGGAAAAAGATTACTGTAATTCTGTTTACAAATTCTGATTGCAATTCCTCAAAGGAAACTTGCCTTTGTGCATGCTGCTCTCTGCAAGAGAAGCTGCTGGGCAGTTTGTCTCAGTTTCCATTTTTTCCCCCTGACAGATGGCATCCTTCAATTTTATTACTGGTTCAGAATTGCCAATAGTTATCATTAAAAAAAAATGTATCGGGTTCACCATCAAGTGCACAGAGAGTTTGGAACTCTACTCTGAACAAGGAAGCCTAGAAATGCGTCTTGTCAGAGTTTCATTTTGAAGGCACTGAATTATGAAGGCAAAAAAAAAAAAAAATATATATATATATATATATATATATGGCAAATAGAAATAGTAAGGATAAGGAACCTGGTACACCAAGAAAAGTATTTGTTTTCAACTGATATATAACCTCTTGGTTGATATTCTTGTATAATCAAGCGTTAAATCTTGAACTTTTAAATACAGGAGAATATTAGTAAAAGACTAATGTGAATATTTATTTAGTAAAATGTATAGTAGTTTTGAAGGTCAGATTTGGCTTCAATTTTGCTGATATTTAATCATGAAATCCCTTATGGCACAGCAAGAAGCCATACAACTAAAATAGTGGGAATCATCCTCTGAGCTGATGTGGTATTTCACACTATAAGAAAAATCAAAGTCTAGGTCTCCAAAGAATAAAAATACTTCTGTAACTGATGAAACCACATGTAAGTGATCTGATGGTAGAAATCGATACTTAAAAGCAATGTAGAATTGAAATTCATATGCTTAGAAGCTATGAAACTTTTGACAATAGAATTTCTGAACTTCAAGATTTAACATAGATCCAAGAAGCTGAAAACAAGAAGAGTACGTTTATTCAGTGATCACTTCTATCTGCCCATATATAACAGAGCATGAATTTCTTTAGCTGCTGTACAGTTTTCTGTTTCTGAGAACTGTGGTGCTTTAATTCCAGAAATTCAGAAGTTCAGAAGTTATCTAATTCATTTGTTCCTTAACATACTCAGCGTAACAATAGCTGAATTATTTTTAACATTTCAGTACAAAAAATTGAGACACTACACTTTCATTAGGAAACATTACCGAGGCCTTCAAACTGAATGATGCAGGAAACTAAAAGAAAAACAAACTAAAATTGAATAGCACTTCAGAAGTAAGACTGTAAGACTGTCCAGAATTGCTTAACTCATTGCCTGGAAACTATTCTATTTGAGGAGCCGATCACTGAAGCAAAAGAAACCACCAGAAAAGTCTCAGAAAATTGAACAATATTAAAAACAATGTGCTCTCAATTTAAGCAGATCAGGGCAATTGCTTCATATACAAGAATTATTATCTGAAATACAAAGCTCGACAGTATAGTTAGGCACAATCAAATTCTAAAATGCACCTACTCCTGCTCAAGTCATGTGTTAAAGTATCTTGTTAATTTGTAATTCATTTCCTTACATGCTGCAGTAACAGTTCAACAAGGCTTTGGCCCAGAACAGGAACAACTAACTGCAAGCATGCAGCTTTGTTACTTACAGCATTTATCACCAACTGCTCTATTAACCCCAAGATTCTTAACTGATGATTTGGTAAATGGGATTGTGAACCACAGAAGTGTGTAGTTACTCACTCTAGCATGCCAATATGAGGGATACTAGAATTTGTGAGCCCTCCTATGTAACCTGACAACGACACAGCTAGATTCTCATGAATTCCCACTTTTGCTTCTTTTGTTTGTTTTATATGAGTTCATGGAATAAGTTTTTTGTTGTTGTTTTTCTTTGTTTGGTTGTTTTTTTGTTTTGTTTTGTTTTTTTTCCCCATATAATTTATTGAAATTCAGAAAAACGTAGCTATCTTAGCTTGACTTCCAGGACTTAACTGGAAGTTACAGTCTCACCTCTAAACTATAGAATCAACTCCCTTCTGCAAATACCATCTTGACTTGAGTATTGGGTTTGCCTTAACACAACTCTTTTCATAATTTCTGATCTTAATTGTCAGTAAACACTGGAATCGGACTCATCAGATGAGCTAAAAACTAAATAGGAATGCAATGCCTAGTGAGAGCCACCTCCAGGGATGCTCAATATCAACAAATGAAAGTTAACAATCACAACTTCTAACGTCATATAACTGACAGGAACTTCTTGTTGCCTCAGATACATCTCATCTCAAAACAAGTGCAAAGGACAGCACAGAAGGCCTGGAAGTATAATACTAAATATTGAGGTTTCAGTCTTTTCATAATTTGAAATTCCCACCAGAGCTAGAACTCTTAAAAAAAAAAAAAAAGGCACCACAACCCACCAGCTGCATACACACAAAATGATTCCTCAAACTGCTGCATAAAATTTGCAAAAGCAAGCCGTCTTCTAGACTACAGCTGATACAATACCAATTAAAATAAGTGAGGAACTATAGCAGTCAGTCCCTTGATACACACACAAAAATAAGTTCTGAAGATGTTCTTATAGTTTCAATAAGCTACACATCTTACTGTGTTTTATACAGAAATGTCGAAATTTATCATCTTAAAATATACCTCAAAATCTTATATTAAAAGAATTGAATTAGAAAAATTAATAAAAAGAAAAAAGCAAGGAAGAAAAAAATCAGAACAGAGAGGTTTAAAGAACATAAACACCCTAAATAGAAAAAGGACATCTTCCCATATTTTTTCAGCAACTTGTTTATTCCCAGATCTATCATGTTTCAAAATTTCCATTCAGCATACGAAAGTGAAGTTCATTAATCATTCAGCAGTTCAAAAGTTCTTATGACAGTAACATCTGTAATACCATTAAATCGGGAAAAGAACATACAAACAAGTTTAGAAAGAAGTTTAACAGAGACAACTGTGTGAGCTATTAGACAACACGTAGCTCCCAACAGGCTAACTAAACACATCTTTCAACTTAAACACAAGTAGACTGTGATGCTTAGACTCTACTGAAAACCTCCATATGCTTTGTAATAAAGCCATGAGGGTAAAGCAGAGAATATTCCTTTGGAAACAGTACCACTAAAACAATTCTTCGCTATAACATTATCCCATCAGAAATCAGATAATTGGGCATTAGGATCTGGTACACTTCTAAGATGTCATCAGCCAATCTAATAAATAAATTTACCATTATGTTTGAGTAAGGATTTTGGAGTAAGAGCATTATTGTGTCACAATGAAGTCACTTTAACAAGGGCAAATTACTTTCTTTACATCTACCAATAAGAATAGTCCTACAAATTCTTTGAAAAAAACTCTCATAGGAGTGAGATATAGCATTTAAGTTAATAGCTGAGTATGATAACTTCAGTAAAAAAACAAGTCACACACATCCTTTGATTCCCTCTTGCATTTGTAACCCACACCACTTGAAACCACTTGGAGAAACATGGCACATGGAAAATAACAAACTAATAAAAATACAGCCTAAAAGGGTGCCAGAGACTTCCCCAGTTATTTATAGGTGGTCAGCTTCTTGATTTAAACTGTTTTTAGACAAAGCTATGTCTAGTATTTTAAAAAGCATGAGTACTGTTTCACATCAAAACTGCAATGGCAGGTTGTTTTTGATATATAACAAGATGTATGCACATTTTCCATAATTGCAGTGCTTTCCTTCAACCCAATCTTCTGCTGCAGCTTTCTAAGTTTTTTTTTTTTTTTTTTCTCCTAATAGACATTTATGTTCACCTTTCTTATACTACTAATTCTTCAACAGAAAATCATTTTTACTGACCTAAGAGAAGACACTGATATCTCCCAGAGAGTCATAATGCAATAGTGGTATCTTGTGAGAGTGTAAGCTATAAAGTGTATTTAAAACCTATATTAAGAAAGGGCATCTACCATGGTTCAGCAGAAACATTCTCAAAACAGCATATAATTATTCTGTCATAACACTGTGTTTCAGTCATTATATCTTTAGACTAAGCTGCTCAAAAGCAGAAATCTGCAACAGTAGGAAATAAAATACCAAGAAAATACCAAGAAAAAACAAACACTGAGCAGAAATTTCTGGTCTACTGAGCAGTATAACATTACCTTATCCCGAGAACAGTTGGATTCTGACACAAAGAAAAAGAGGACAAAGAATACTGTCTAACATTTAAGCAGCGTATACATTAGTAACCACAGTTCCAGTTCTGATATGTAGTTTTCCCATTTTTTTCCCCAAAACTCTTCCAGGTCAGGTTTTCCTTGCAGAATCCCCTCCCCATCCCCTGCACCACAGAAAGATCTTTGCTTGGTTTCCTCACTACATAATTGATGATTCAACTATAGCTTTTTTCACAGCCTCCCTGCAAACAACCTTACTCCACAAAATTTGGCAGCCATCAACTCAGCATAGCCATTTACAACCCACAGGTATGGGTTTGGTCAGGTATGGGACAGAGCCACTTAAGCCCAAGAGTAAATTGGAATGACTGGTGCCTAGTACACAGTTCATATGATTTGACAAACAAAACCTCTGGTAGGAAGGTAAAAGCAACTCACTTTTTTTTTTTCCTGAATTGGAAACTGGTTATTAATTCTGTTGCACAAGTAAAAATGAGTTTGAGAGTATGCTTAAGGACTAGAGAATTATTTCTTTCTTAAATACCTTTACCACAATAGAGGGAACCTTATTTCCTCCTACTGAAGGAAACTCCAGTTAAACAGAAGGAAACATTGCTCATAACAGCCACAGTATTCACAGCATCGCTGAAGAGGAAACTAGTGGTTTTTTATTATTATTTTTTGTAATTAAATGCTTGAGTTTGTAAAACTGACAAAAAACAAGTGGTCATGCTTGAGCGTGCAGAATTACTACCTCAAGGTAACACAGACCTTCAAGACAAACTTAAAAGTCAAAGAAAATGCACAGTCACAGCTGAACAGCACAACAGAAAAGGGCAGGATAATACTGAGAGTATGAGATGTGTAAATGGTAAAAATAAGGAGTTTATACAGACTGATTCACTCTTCTTGATCACACACAATCCTCCCAGTGGCCTTCTGCTAGCTGAGCTGAAAAACAGCAGCAAACCCTGATATGTGCTTTCCAGAATTTTCTACCATCTGGTAAAAAGGAATCAAAGAATAAATAAGATTAAGATTCAATACTTCATGACAAAATATATATACACTAGACTTTTGCATGTAATAATGTTTGTTCCTGCACATTTTAGAATTCCTCATCTGTTAAGATAATTCTCTATTAAAATGATTGCTTAGTTCTAGAAAAAAATATGTATGGAAAACCTTCAAAGCTGAAAGAATTAAATTTGTTGTAAATACTATTAAGCCAAGATTAAATAAAAATAAATAAATAAATAAATAAACAAACTGATTTTACCACTGCAGTAGAGAAAGAAAGATCTTCCTCAAGTCACTAAAAAAACCTTCAGATTATATCAAGATAGAATAAAAACATTTATAGAGATTTAGAAATTAAGTGTCCATGGCAAACAAAAAGCAACACAAGAGCTAAAAAGTACCATTGACCTGCCAAAGAAAACATAATTCAGTTACAAGGCTTGTACACTGCAGCCAGGCAACAATGTCAGTACATACTTAAAACTGATTTCAGTATTTTCTCATAATGTAAATATGCAAGAAAAAAAAAATAAATTCAAGTATTATTATCTGTACACATTGAGGTCTATCTGAAAAAAAAAGACTGCAATATAATATTCCTTTTTCCTTTCAAAAAACTACTTAAGTGCAAAAGGCACACAGTAACATGGAGGTTTAAATGCAGAATAGGAGCTGCTGCCAGAATTTGAGACCCAACTCTTAGCTCCAACTCTTGGCCACTCAACACTGTACCTGCTTTACACCAGCACCACTACAAGTGACAAGTCAATGAAGTGATCCAGTTGAAAATTAACCCATTGCATTAATGTAGCACATTAGGCTGACATACAAACTCTGACCAAATACTGGGAAAACCAGCAGGAGAACAAAGTGCAAGACTGCTGGTTTGTTCAAAGATCAAGTGGCTTTGTAAATGTCTGTGAGCCTCTCACTAAAATCCAAAGACGTGCAGAAAAATAATGACAGCAAAGACCAGATGATATTAAAGCACACATGTATCAAAGGAAGTAAGCTTTTGGGTTTGATTATTAAAACAAGGGGCAAATACAGGAAGGAGAAGGAGATAAAATGAAGCATTCTTTAAACAAAACTCCTTATGCTGAATTATGCATTCCTAACAGATGACCAAAAGCTAAAGGAATGCAATGAAATAGGAATAGCCTCAAGCTGAGCAAGGAAGGGTTAGGTTGGAAGTTCGGAGACATTTCTTCTCAGAAAGAGTAGTCAGGCATTGAAACAGGTTACCCAGGGAGGTGGTGGTTTCACCATCCCTAAGGGGTGTTCAAGGAAAGGTTGGACATGGTGCTTAGGGACATGGTTTAGTGGGGTACATTGGTAGGAGGGTGATGATTGTACTACGTTATCTCAGAGGTCTTTTCCAACCTTCACGATTCTATGATTCCATGAAATCCATAAAGCATGATTGGACTTTCTACAGACAGGCACTATTTATAGTGATATGTTTCATAAGATCACAAATTTTAAATTTTCTCAGTCCCAAGCGGACTGAGAAAGTGAACCTGAAATCATGCCAGCTGGATAAGGATGCCATTCGCCAACACTGGTGGATACATACAAAAACGTAGAGAATGAGTGTGTGTATGTGGCAGCAGGGGGAGGGAGAGGAGAGGGAAGAAAAGATACCCACACCGAGTGATAATACAAGTCAGGACCAACTTGGTGCAAGGCAAATATCCTTTATCTAACTACTACTTGGTTTTTGTTGTTTTTTTTTTTAAATTGAGATATGGTACAACATCTGAAATAGTAAAAACACCCCACCATATATCACAATTTGCCATAGAATTCTGAAGTTAATAAATATGGGATTAATTTGTATACACATGCAAATTTTATTCCCAGATTTATCACAAAAGCATAGTTCAAGGAATAGACAACGAGTAGATTCTACCTCAGACATTTGGAAACAAGTTTATTTAATTGAACACATCTGGGAAACAAAGTTTTTGGAACTGTAATTTTTCAAATACTGTTTTCAGCTGGATTAACTCTTACCACTTTGTTGCAAAGCTGTTCTGAAATGAAGAGGACTTACTAGTTGAAACAAGTATGGAAAAATATGTTCTTAAAGATAATTTTATTTTACTATAAACTTGCAGAACCTTTCTTCTGATATTCTATTGCATGCTTAGCCATAGATAGCAGCAGTTCTCTTCACAGTGAAGCACAGCATTACACATGGCCTGAGTTCTGAAAAGGATAACAGCCTATTTAACCTAGGATTTTTAGTACTGGTGGCTTCCATTACTGTTTTATGGTTATACTTATACACTCAAGAAACTCTTCCCTAAAATATTATATAGAAATATTTTTTCTTGGACTTGACCAAACTGACACTACTTGCTCATTTTTCAGTTCTGAAGTCAATCATAAATACAGCGTAGTCAGGTGGAAAAGCCTATCATGAGTATTCTCATCTAACTGTTCAAATTCTCATTCTGACAGCTTTGCCTCTTCAGGGAATGAACTGCCTGAACAGGATAAAGAATGCTTTCTTAAGCAACTTTTGTGCTTTTTTCCCCTGTAGTTCCCTCCTCCCCTCCTTAACTCCACTAGGGAATCTGAAGACAGAAGTCTAATAAACTAAACGTACTACATTATTCACACGGTTTAACAGTTATGCATGCAGCTGTCCACACTTCAAGTGTATGAAATGTATATCCACATTTCAAGTAATCTCAGAATATACAAGCTATATATTAAATACAAACATATTTAATAACATTAAATATTGTTCCCATACAGTGAAGGAATGTAGTCTTCTCTGTGAGCAGAAAACATTCTGAATAGCAGCATACGTGTAATTCTGTACACACAGTTACAGATATACTCTTACTTAATAAACCAGTAGGCTTTTGTCACACATCTATGGACTTCAAATTATGTTCAAGTTTGTATTAAAAGTTTTGATTCATGTTTTGGTATATATATATATTTCTTCTCCATCTGCAACTGTGGAAGGTGGAGATGAAATCTCCAACTCTAGTGGAAACTGTCCCTGACCACAGCAGAGGGTTGGAATTAGGTAGTCTTTAAGGTCCCTTCCAACCCATTCTGTGATTCTATGAATTGTATTGAGTAGAAATACATGATTTTAGGGCATTTTTTTCAGTAAATTATTAGTTTTGCTTTAATGGTAATTATTAGCTATCTAAAGTTAATATCACACAGAGGAAAGAGAGTCTCAAAAATAACTTCACTAACAAGACTATTCTTTCAGTCTTTTTACCTATAAATTGAAAAGATTTGCAGCGTCAGTTTACATGATTTAAAACAAAATACATAGAAAATATTTATACTTAATATTTAATTTTCAAAGCACAACCCATTGCCTCTTTCAATGCCATTTTTCTTTGATAAAGACATTTTGTAATGAGAATTGTATTCTCTACAATTAATACTGTAGTCATTTAAATAGAAAATTTGGGTCTGTGCAAAAAAGCAGACATTATTTCATGGTTTACTGTAGCTCCTCTGAAGCTACATCTTAATCTGTGCTGTTTTCTCTCTAGTTTCTGCTGACCTTTGCTTTTCTTGGACAGAAAAGTGATGTGCTGGAGAACTCTCACACATTCAATTATAGATGGAACTGGAACAAAGATTACCTTACAAGACCTCAGTGCTCTTTGAGTCTCAAACACTGAAACATTTACACTGATTTGCCTCAGGATTTTCCTTTTGGCAAAAACATCATTTATTCCTTTCCCTTTAGGGTTCAAAGAGACCTTCACATGAAATTGACAGCCTTCTTTTCATGTGTTTTGTTAGCTTTGCATATAATCTTCAAATGCCAAGAGTAAGAACAATAACTACATTGTGACAGATGCCTAGGGAAATTCAAAATCTAAGTACAATTTCTCCCCCATGCAGGCCAAATATTCCCAAATTACTGAATTCAAAAGAGTTACTTGCTCCCACTAGATGCAAAAGTTATCTCCCTCAAAATATATGAAGAGCTCCTGAACGTTGGTTTCCTTGCTAACTCAACTGAGATATATTCCAGCAATAAATTCAAGTAGCAGGTTCTATCTTGAAACTGACAGCTTCTTACAACTGACTCTCTGGCACCAGGAAAATACATAGTATTATAGTCAGGTACTGCAGTAGACACCATTAAACAGAGGAAACAACAGGTAAAAATCAGAATTTGAACCTGCATAGTGTTAACACGACTCCAGAACATGCAGATATTTGGATTTATTTTTTTAAATCAGCAACCAACAGATTAAGCCTGTGCAATGCTTTTATTCCCCATACTGCCCTCCCACCAACCCAAACAGAGCCACCAGTCTGAAGTGCATCTTCTGTACGCAGAAGCATAACGAAACAGAAAGGTTAGGAAGTGGCATGCAGGTTTATCTTTAAATTATATGCATATACAAAAATAACACTTTGCAGCACAACCAAAAGGCTCATGTTTTTCCAAGATAACTTAGAGGATGGAGTTCCCTATTGCAGACTAATTGAACATGGCATCACCAACTGCCTTGCAGCTTTTGGGGACAACTCCCAGAAAATTGAAAATGAAATCTGAAAATTCAAAGTGAGGAACAGTATCTGAAATAGTAAAGACTACAAATGCATAACAAAAAAAGAGTGACTCACTTTTTCACTACTTCCTCCTCCCCTTTCTCTCCCCTACTTCAAACGACAGAATATTCTGAGGAGAGTCATTCAGGGCATTTTTTTTTTTTATTTAAAGTTTTAAAGTCTGGAAGGAAACCAGTTTACAGAAGCTAAAAGAAATAAAATTTTAAAAGCACAAAACCACAGGCTCCATCAGAATCAATAGAAAAGAAATTTACCAAGGATAACATTTGAAGTATTATCTATGATCTCTGTAAGCCACTGTATCATTCATGAGATTAAATGTTTAGTTAGCTATTTCAGGAGACTTTATCTTTTATAAACCTTACTTTAAAAATGAATTCCTGTGTTATCAAGTAGCTTACTAGTTATGTGATGTATCCAAGACTTCTCACTCTAATAAAACTCAAACTAGTTTATCGACACAATAGTTACCTCTCTCTCCATCTCCTTTAAGGGATTCTGACAGCTTAAAGTACTCTACTTGAACACTTGCTCAGGACTCATCCTAATTTAAGGCAGGAGAAGGCAAAAAGCAGCAACTGCCATGCTTGATGCTTTGATGCCATGCTTGATGCCATGCTTTATTAGTATCTACTGAAGGAATACCTTCAAGCAGTGTTAAAAGACTAGTGCAGGGATAACTGCAGTGTTATCCCAACCTACTCCCTGCTAGACCTATATTTCTTAAAGTGGTCATCCTCTGAGACCCCATCAGAATCCTGGCTTCTGTACAGAGTTTTACCCACACAGCACCACACCAGAGAACCACTGCTGAGCAGCAGAGCCAGACTCTGGAACATGTCAGGATGGGGGACACAGAATACAGTATCCACCTGAAGCTGAAAGGGAAATTTAGCAGGATGCAATTACTAAATTCAGCAGCAGATGATCATCACTATTACAGGACACACATACACACACAAAAAAAAAAAAAAAACACACACAATAAACAGAAGCAGCAACAGTTGGTAGTATCTCAGGGACGTAGCACCAAATATAACAACATGTAAGAAATGAACATAGGATGTGAGTGTGTTCAAAACTGATGAGAGAACAATTCTGAGTCACATACCATTATGCAGTTCTAAAGATCTTTTACTGAAATGCTGTTTCAGCTCCACAGTCAATTTCTCTCTCCTTAAAACATGACTAAACTTGTTTATACTTCTTCGTAAGGAACACTCACCAACACTCATCATTTGACACTCATTCTAAAACTTCAATATGCAATTCGAAAAAGCTTTTTCCGTGCTAGCACCTTGGTGCTGGCATAATTGTGAATGAATTACATTTTGCATTAAAAAAAAAAAAAAGTAACAAAAAAGGCGCCCTAACTGACTAAAGCCAGTAGAAATAAAATTCATACTCCTTATACCATGGGGGGAACAGAACAAGATAACACTTGCTTTCCTCAGATCTCTTTAGATCTCAAAAACACACAGAAAGGATACAACTTATTACTGTCCCCTTCAAACAACCATTAGTGTGCTAATTTTCATAAAACTGAAAGTACTGTTTTCTACTATATAATGTATACATGTGCATTATTTTCTAAGCCAGAATAATACCAAAAGGCTTCAGTCAAGACCAAAGCAAGCACCTACACACCCAGAGACAAATTCCCCTTATTCTTTTTCTAGCTCAGTACTTCCCAAGCTTTTTCAGGTATTAAAAAAAAAAAAAAAAAAAAAAAAAAAACATTTTAATATGGTAAAAAAAAAAAAAATTGTCCTTAGCCTCTTTTGGGTTGCTGCTTCCTCAAAAGTTCCTTAGACATCTAGACATCTACAGTAGTATGATCACCCCTTTATCCCCTCCCACCTGCCACCACCAAGCTAATAGCCCTTTCCTCATTGTCAGCAGCAGTAGCACAAAAGCCAAGACACACACTTCTGGTGCAGCTGACTCACTCTGCAACACTTTGCCTGTGTATTCTCATTCCTCATCAGAGCAGCCCTGCTATTTCAGGTCCCCTCCAACTGACAGAAACATGTTTTGATTTTCAAATTCATAAAAAGAAATACCAATGTACTTCTGTTTCACTCTGCTTTCATCTTCAGATAATAAACTTTTGCTCAGTAATTGCTTAATCCATTACACAAATACTTAAACACTTTGTCTTATTTAAAATGGAAATATTTTGCACTTATCTAAATTGCCACAAGTGTAAATTAATTTAAATGAGGAAAACAGTGAAGCTAACATCAAAAATAAGGTAAAAATAAAGTTAAAAAAAAAAATAACAAACATGCATGCAGTCTTTAGCAGAGTATTGAAAAGCTGAAGAAAGCAGGAAAAAATATTACAAAAAAAAAAAAAAAAAAATAAGGTGAATGAACATGCTGAAACTACTGGCTTTAAAGATACCTTGAAGTGTACTTCCATTGGTCATAAATACCATAACACAGATTTGAGTTGAAAATGTGTAAAGTTGGTAACTTTGTCTTGAAGAAAGACATATTTAGTAAGAAGGATCAGGTAATGTTTTCTTTCTGATTTCTATTTAAATAGTTTAACATGAGACTCCTCAGGAAGCACAGTAAAATATGAACTGAGAATTTCAATTTCTGAGGATGTATATAGCTTATGTATATTTCTTTATGTATATAGCTACATACTTCATGAATAATCACAAAAAAGGTTCAAATTTTGTGGTGCTGCACACATTTATACAGAGGCAATGAGACAACCTGAAAGGAAGTTTTATCCCAAAAAAGTCCTTTAACTACCTTGGCTATCTGGGAACACGACCACCTTTTAAACCAGTAATAAAGTGTACACTTCAAAGCATATTAAATAAAATACCTGGGAATTCAAAATTATGATTCAATTGCCAGCACATTCTTGAGCATTTCACTGGGATCAGGGTTCAAGGACTCCAATGGGAATAAACAAAATTTCCTCAAAAAATGCTGAAGAACATAGTGTCAGAAGTTTAGTGTGGGAGGAGATAACAGATCTTCAGCTTCCTTTGACTTGCATTTAGAGGATGCCAGAAAGGTCTAAGCAATGGATTCTCCGGTTTGAAACTAGGTAGGGTTGATCCCAGCCATGGAAACAATTAGGAAGTTAAGAAGGGGTGAGTGGTTGGTTTGTTTTATTATTTTATACATATATACATACACACACACATATATACACACACAATTTTAAAAAAATACAGACTAAATCATAATACAGATAACATTAAAATCTATAGATGTATAAATGCGTTTAAATCTACTGACTAGTTCCCAGATAAGTTAGCAAATTAATAACAAATTAAACTGTATTCCTCGCTCCCTGCCTTCTGTTTTACAAGGCAGCTAAATAAGTAGAAGAGCATAGCTTGTATAAAATGTATTGCATCAGAAAACAAAGTAAGTGAATGGTATATAATTTTCATTAGGCTGTATGCACCAGTCTGATCAAGGTTTAACTAGGAATACAGTTTGCTAATACGACTAATAAATAGAAATACATAGAAGGGAAACATTTCAGAATATTTCTTAGTATATTTTCTTCTGAGAGCAGCTCTGAGGAGATGGACTTAGGGCTATTGGTGAACAAGCAGCTCAACAAGAGCTGGCAACGTGCACCTGCAGCCCATCAAGCCAACTGTATCCTGGACTGCATCAAAAGTATAGCTAGCAGGCTGAAGGAGGTGATTCTCCCCCTCTGCTCTACTCTCATGAGACATCATCTGGAGCCCTGAGTTCAGCATCTGGACCTGTTAGGGTAAGTCCAGAGGAGGAATACGAGGATGATCAGAGGGCTGGAGCTCCTCTCCTATGAGGACAGGGTGATAAGGAAGTTCAGATTGTTCAGCCTGGAGAAGGGTCCAGGTAGACCTCATTGCAGCCTTCCAGTATCTCAAGGGGGCCTTATAGGAAAGCAGGAGAGGGACTGTCAAGGCATGTAGTAATAAGGACAAGTAATGCTTTAAACTAAGAGGGTGGATTTAGATAGTAGGAGGAAATTCTTTCACTCAGCGGGTGGTGAGGCACTGGCACAGGCTGCCCAGAGAAGCTGTAGCTGCCCCATCCCTGGAGGTGTTCAAGACCAGGCTGGATGAGGCCCTGAGCAGCCTGATCTAGTGGGTGGCATCCCTGCCTATAGCAGGGGTTGGAAATAGAGAGTCTTTAAGATCCCTTCCAACCTAAGCTGTTCTATGATTCTGCAATGATTCCATGGCCTAGTGGAAGGTGTCCCTGCCCATGGCAGGGGTTCGGAACTAGTTGGTCTTTAAGGTCTCTTCTAACCCAAACCACTCTATGATTCTAATTCTTTTAGTTTTCTTCTTAAATACTTGCCACAAATCAAAGTTAAAATGAAATGTGTTAATAATGTAAGCATGTGAAATGACATTGAGTGGTTAAACTTGCAGTTCTGATTTTATGAACATGCATACTCTTATCTGCTGGTTAAATTATTATATCTTATCAGCTCCAGTCTCCTAACTGTAGCATCTGAGAGTTATTCATACCGATACAGCTGCCTGAAATTACTGCAAGGAACAATTTTGTATTCAAACCTACAAGCCTCTCAGAGGAACTGTTCACTATCCTTTTTATCCTTGCTCTTTGTATTAATCCAAAGAACTCCTGCAGTACCAGGGCAGGAATTCAACTTCAAAGGCAGATCAAAATTTATAATGTTTTCAAAGAACATATTAAGCAAATTAAAATTACGTGGTTTTCTAGAAGAAAAAAAAAAAAATCTGAGGGACAGGTAGCAATTGTAGGAACTAACATTGCAGAAGATTTGTGTCCTCCCAGTTCTTTCCACCACCTAGCAGTCTGCTCTCCAGAGAAACCTTCAACATTAACTCTTCTGTATAATATATTCAAGTAAGATTTCTAAGAATAATAACCTACCTGAAAAAAGTGCAATGTCCAATTGAGACACTTCAAATGGTTGATTCCAAGACAAAGAACCACTTTTAATTGTTTAAAACATTTAGAGTACTTCCTGCTCTTCTGTATCTAATTGAACCATATAGGGAATAATACCAACCATGCTCATAGAGAATACTAATTGTGCTCAGAGAGAACATAATGAATGATAGAGAAAAACAGCAAGACATGACAGTTAACTTGAATTTGGGTTGTAATATAAAAGACCAGGTGCACAAAGCACATATCTTCAAATGTAAAGTTATCTTCAAAACAAAATCAGAAATGTCCTAGTTAGTGTCCATAAATCTTTGCATAGATTTCTTGGCAGCTCTTACTGTTTTTAAAAGAAAACACTGATTCTAACTAGTCTTCTATTGGAAAAAAAATGTTTTCAGTTATAAACCTATTTTTCAGGATGTTTTTAGCCCTTCCTTGTTTGACATTATCTGGTAGAATAACATATTCATTATTCACGTCACTGATGAAAACCTGAAACATGACAGATCAAACTAGATATTGTCTTTCAAATTTTACCATGAATCATTGGTAAGTACACTGACGCAGTCTTCCAACGAGACAGGCATCCTTACAATAACAATTTAATCTCACTCATGAATAGAGATGGTGTAAAAAGTTTCCATAACATCAATGTTACTTGTGCTTTTTGCTTATGCATAAAGCCTGTTCTCCTGTCATACAAGAAAACCAGACTTGTTTGATGTGATTTTTGACAAATCCGTATCAAATGTTGCTCATTTTCTGATACTTTCACCAATGTTCCTTTTATTTCACAGAACTGAAAGATTCTATTTAGGGAGATGCATGTGAAATTATACACAAATTAAATAAAATTACCTTAATGCATAACAAGATGGAATCTGAACTGAGTATAGCCACTGATGAGATCCTGCAGCTATAAGTCCATTAAAATATTAATTTAATTGAAATCCATTAGCTGAGTACTCACTAGCAAAAATAAAGAAAAAAAACACAGTAACACCATCCAAAACCAGAAAAAAAACAGTGTTGGGAAGTGTTGGAAGAGTCATACAGAATAACAGAACAAACACTAACATCAGCGCATAAGCTATTTTTCTCCTGTATTACAAAAACCATGAGCACTTTTGGTCTCCACACCTCAAAAAAAAATGTATAGTACGTCTGAAAAAGATCCGGAGAAAAATCAAAGAAATTACAAAAGAAACGAATAACATTCTCTTCTGTGAAAATGAATTAAGGGAGCAGCGTGATGATGGGCTGCTATAAAGCCACAGGTGGCAAGGAGACGAGCACCGGAGAGAGGTCAGCTACTCCATGTTTCTTCTGGGGCTAGGAAAATACAGTCAGTAAAAGTAGCCAAAATCTAGTTCCACATCCAACGCAAGACAGTGGTTTTTCATGTGAAGCTATAGGATCTGCTCTCATAAGAGGCTGTGGACACTAGAATTTTATGTAGGTCCAAAAGCAGACTGGCTTAATTCACAAAGTCCCCTGAAAGTTAGGCACACAAACTGTACCTGGATCAAAGAGTACTCGGTGGAGTTCTCATCATACACTTGCTCTAGCCTATGAACTTTTAGATGTTGCTAGCAATGTCACAGTGGGCTAGAAAGACTTTTGGGCTAACCTCAAAAGTTTTGTGTTATTTCCTTACGTAGTAAGGATTCATATTCACTGTACTGAATTCCTGATCAAGAACCCAGTACGACTGGTGTCAATCAAGACCAAGCTCATTAGTTCCATGGGCATGTCCCTAAATACCTAAGAATCAGAAAGTTTGGTGAAAAGTAACGATGATCATAAACTCAGAAGTAAATTAAAATTTTCAGTTAGTGCTGTCTGCCAGCCAGTGAAGAAGTTTAGATTGGGAATCTGGAAGTAAGAGAAACAGGACTGTGTTTTTGTCTGGGAGAAGTTAACAGATGGTCTGAAAAGGAGCAGTTTTAGTAAGACCAGCAGCCAAGAAGTGTGTGGAGACAGCAATATGATAATTTTTTGATCTACTCAATGCCACCGTTTTATATTACTTTGTGAAAGAAAATAGTCTCATGAAGTGTGACATTATAGCTTTACTCTTTTTTATATTTGAAGTACATATTTACAAGATGGTCTTTTTCTAAGACAGGTCTCTGAAGCATTGCTGGTAACACCACTGGAACATCATTCTGTAACATGCAGAATTATAAAAGATTCCATTTTGGAATTTAATATCACTTCATCTTTTAACTTAAAAAAAAGCTAGACAGCTAAAAATCCCTATACAGTTCATGCAAATATGCTTCTGGATGTTTGTTTAAACTTTTGTATAAATGCTTCATGCACCTCTTCAGAAAAGGTTGCCAAATATATTTATACTGTTGCTAAAAAAATACACTACAGGAAGTCTCAAAAATAATAAAATAAGCTGGTGATAAACAATCATTCTCTTCAGCTATAACGTGAAAGAATGCTGCATGGAGAAAATTACAACCTGCATTCAGGTTCTTATTAGTGTCTTTTTCTACTGTTTAACAGACCAATGCAGATAGAACATAAAATTATTACTATTGTCAAATATGTTCCAGTGTAGGATGCAATATTATAAGCAAAATATCTAGTACTTATCTTTGAATCAACAGGAAGAAACTTAAAGAATTACTTACCTGATTTTCTTCATGGGACACTCTCATTTGCTCTTTAAGAACTGACATTCTGGCTGCTTCTTCCTTTCTCAATACTCTTTCTTTCTTTAATTCAGGACTCCAGAAAGTTTTGATGCTATTCATGGAGGATCCCAGCTTGCTGTCTTTAATGTCTAGTTCTTTTCTGAGAAGATCATTCTCCCTCTGTAGATCCTTAAGCTGAGCCTGCAGGTCTAACATGGTACTATCTCTAACCTGCCTCAGCATAGAAGGAACCTGATGGTGATGATGGTGTGAAGATGTGGTCAGTCCTCCATGCTGATCAGTATAAGAAAGGACGTCTGTGTGGGACAGTCCAGCTGAAGCAATATTAGGACTGCTCCCCATAGCTGTTACTCGACCGCCATACACAGCTCGATTTGTAGCCCTTCCAAGAGTCATCGTGCCCTTTGGGAAAGCAGTAGAAGCTACACCTTCATGGTCACTCAGATACATTGGTCCAGATGTTGCATATGCTGCATTAAGGGACTGGATGTTCTCCATTGATAATGTCTTACCCGTTCCTCCTCCTCCTCCACTACTTGTTCGCCTGTGGCCTAGGCGAGGAGATCTTGGCAAACGAGGAGACCTGGAGGGACTTCCTTCTAAGTTGGTGATTGTTCTTGCACTTCCATACATCTTTATTCTACTTCGAGGTACTATTTAGTAAGAAATTACTAACAAAGGTGAATATTAAACTTATAATTCCAGCTAGAAATATTGGCAGTTTCACTGCATTCTTCCAGTAGGCAAAAAAAACTATTCTTCCAAAATCAGATACCTAGAAGGGAAGAAAGATATTACAAAATAAGTAAGCTCCCCCCATTTGGCAAATAAGTTTACAATGAGGAAAGTAATGAGCACATATCATTTCTCCTAGAGTAATTACTTTTAAAATTTATAATACATTCTGTATTTAGGAGACCTCATCACAGTCTACAACTTCCTCGTAAGGGGGTGTCGAGAGACAGGAGACCTTTTCTCCATTAACACCAGTGACAGGACCCGCGGGAACGGGGTTAAGCTGAGGCAGGAGAAATTTAGGCTTGACATCAGGAGGGGGTTCTTCACAGAGAGGGTGGTTGCACACTGGAACAGGCTCCCCAGGGAAGTTGTCACTGCACCGAGCCTGTCTGAATTTAAGAAGAGATTGGACTGTGCACTTAGTCACATGGTCTGAACTTTTGGGTAGACCTGTGCGGTGTCAAGAGTTGGACTTGATGATCCTTAAGGGTCCCTTCCAACTCAGGATATTCTATGATTCTATGATTGGATAAAATGCATTTTAAAACTAGTTCTATACAGACAAAAAAAAATGCTGATTTCTTTCTTGTTAAAATACCTTGACATTTTGACTTAGTTTAACAAGCTTTATGTTGCAAGAAACACCATGGACACAAAAATGCATATGAGTTGGTAAGTTAATGGACTTAAGTGACTGACCATATGAATTACATAAAGGAGAGAAACAATAGTTGTTGCTGGCATTACGAACCACCCAAAACACGGCATTACATTTTCAAGAGACAGTATGACAATAGGAATTCAGTGACTCTGTGTTTTCTCTAGTAACATTAGATGAAGAGAAAACAAGGAAATAGACAGGGGTTTTATTTTGTGTTTAGATTAATAAAGAGACTTTGGATAAGAAAAAGGAGGAAGAAAGCAACATTCTAATAGCTCAGCTTTACCCTGTAGAACCATTTTAGGAATAAAAATTCAAAAAATACAAGCTGATTTGAGTGACTATTTCTTCCTAAACAATACAATACAATATTACAACACATTATTTGTTAAATGAAGTACTGATTTGCTAACATTTGTTGTTAATCAGCTTCTCAAGTAAATGTTACATGACAATAATCTAGGTTTTCATGCATAAAAGGAGTCCCATCCCCCTCCTCCCCCCATACATATTACTGAGATAGTTCTATCTTCATAACTTATTTAACCAAACAGACCAATGTGGACCAGCTGTTCTTACTGTTATCAAATACTATACTACTATTACATATTTACCAAGTTTTGAATAAGTTTATTAGCTTTATATAGCATAAATATCAATATACAAGTAAGACTTCAGGATATGGTAGGCCTACTGATTTTTTTAAAACTAATCTGACTGTCTCAAAAAGATCAATGGTATTAATTGAATTGGTGCTCTTTAATCAGATCTAGTACCATTTAATTCAAAGGCAGTTGGAGGAAGAACCAAAGGTGGATTCCATTAAATCCTGTAATTTTAACCATTCCCTCACAGCATCCTCATTATCTGTAATTTCCTAAATATCTGAAAAAAAAAATTATGCAGCATAAAGTGTTTAGAAAGGCAGAAGGAAGCTTTAATGTTATTTTTTTTAAAGTAATCTCTAGGGTACTAAATACTCACCAACAATTTCAGCATGAAACATTACAGACACTAACAGTGTCAACAAACAAGAAACACACTGAGTTCTCCACTGACCCCCCCATTATCGCACATAAAACACACACCACATGGCATACACAAATTCTAAGAATTGCTTTGTATGCGCTACATTTTCATCACATTTAATAGCCAGCACAGTCAAAAGCATTTTTTTTTTTTTATTTTACCTATGATGATGCATCTGAACCAGCTGAAGCGTCTTACCTTGTTCAATTTGTTTCAACTACTATAATACATCAGTGGCCATTTCTGTGAATTTTCACCTCTCTCCCAAGAGGTGCATCACGAGCCATGGTATTCATCAGTGGAAGGCACTGCACTACACTGAAATGTTGTCAACAACGCCACTGTGGGTGCTTGGAAAATATGAGAGTGGTATTCATTCAATATTAGTAATTTGGAAACTCTGAACTCTTTGTACTGCACCCAGGCTACTCCATCAACATTTATTCCAATGCAAACATTACTAACTTTCACTGGCCACTAAGGATAGCTCACAGACAGAAAGTTGAAAGTGCCAATTTAGGAATAATCTGTAGGTATTTATCTATTTCATTTGCAATTCATTGCCTATTACAATCTGATTGTACAGACCACCTGTCTCTGAAACAACTTTGAAAAAGGGAAGCATGTAAAAGTGGGCCTTCACCTGGAAGTACATACACCTGAAGTTAACGATAAACCTTGAGCATTCCTTTGCGGCTGTGAAGAGTCTCAGATACAGGAGAAGCCATCTACCATTGCTTTGTGGAAGACAGAAGAAAGGCACCTACACCATTCTGTACTTCTTATTACTTATATACAGTAAGCCTGGCTTTAGGAAGATTTATGGTGTGTCTCAGTGCATCAGGAACTGGAGACAATAGGCAATACCAGCCTCAGGGCCTCAACAATTGCTGCAGAGATCATTATCTACTCACTGGAAGAAAAGAGGGAGTAAGAGAAAAGATCCACTTTACCCTTCTCTTCCTTCAGGACTGGCTGGAAAAGAACTGGTCTGTTTGAGCCCAGGGTGGACAGGAAAGACAAATGATTCTGTCTTGAAACTCTATTTCAAATGATTCTGTCTTGAACTCTATTGCTTTTATATCAGCATTTTAACTTATGGCAAAATAAATAAATAAATAAAAATAAAGAAGTGCTGTAAAGTAATCCTTGAAATACTGGGGGGGGGAAGGATGTTAAACTAGAGCAAAACCCTTCCATGACATAATACGAGGGGTGGGAAAAAAAAGACAAATGGAATCAAGTAGAAACAAGAATTTCAGCCTCACAATGGGAAGGATGGGAGAACTGTAAGACCTATGTATACACTGTACCCACAACTACAGAGACAACCCTTCCTCTTGGGAGGAGGCCAGAAGGTACAGGTCTTGCAGTATGCATACCAGAGCATAAAGGAGCTCCCATACAACTCATGAAGACTGCATCTCCCTTCCCTCAAAATTTCACTGGAAAGGAAAAGTCACTCAAATTCATTCAGTCTGCTCTGGCATAGACAGCAGACCTACTGAATGTGTTTTCCCATGAATGAAAATGTTCTTCTGGGTTTTAACATGATATAATAGGACTAGAAAAAAAGCAGACAATTTCCTGTCTCAACATTTTCTTACTTTAGAAATTGCTTTTTAATGTATACCTGTATAAATTAAGATAACCATTATTATTGTGACTTTAATATTTCAGAACACAGCTGTGAATATAACTACATAAAAGTATTCAGAAAATTAAGCATATGTTCTCATGGAAAAAACCTCGCCCACTACCCCACCCCTTATGCTCTCATCAGCCTTGAAAATCCAGCAAATAAGAAAGTCTGTTTCAGGCTAGAATACTTTGTGGTGGGTGTTCTAAATTCAGCTTATTTTTCACATTTCTCTCTCATCTCATCACCTGCATTCTACAGACAAAAACAACACGGGTTCAACATTATCCACATCGTTTATGACTCCAACACTGTGTTTTACTTGCCTTTTAACTATTTTTTTTTATAAAGAGAGTTAAAACACAATACAATACTAAAGTAAGCTGTTTCACTTCATTGGCTTCTCCAATGCATTACTTTTAAATTTTATATAATTACAATTTCCTCAAAATACTGTCTTCACAGAACCCAATAATTTTTCACTGATTTTTTCCACCAGCCCTTCCCCAGACAAGAAGTAATTTCATCAAGAAGCTGTTTAAACAAATCAGTGCCACCAAGATCAAAGTGACAATTTTCTACATTGCATTTGTCAATCTCTGATATCATAATAAATCAAAAGAAATGCATAGAGACATTGTAATTGAGCCTCAGAATTGATTGGGAGCTATTTTACTTATTTCCTAAACTCTGTGAATCATGGTGGTTCAGTTAAAAAAGGGAAACCAGATCTTGCAGGACAAAAGCTCATGGTATCTGAACAGACTTTTTTCATGAAATTAAATTTCTTCTTCATTCAGTTCAGAAAAGTCACAATATGTTGTTACACTGTATGTCTCTCCTGTAAAATACTAGGCCTAAATAGCACAGCATTCTCAGATTAGATATTCCAGGCTAAGGCTTTTGAGCTTTGCTGCACGTAGCCACAGTGCACACAATTCTCACCAGTTTCTCATGAAAGGTTTCACAAACAGGCAGGTGCCAGACAGCATGCAGTCTAGCTATTCCACAGCAGATTTAACAATTTTATTGAAAAACATGATCAGAGCACACTATGCTGGAAAACACCATGAAGCATGGCAAGTTTTCAGTAACTAGATACGGGACTGGAGATAAAACATGGCAAACCTTTCCTCATGAGATATTCCCATGATAGAAAACATAACATGAGCAAATATTCACACGGCACTCAATAAACACACTGACTACTAAATGTAAATCATCTTAACTGTACAGAAATCATTCTTCCTAGTATTAAGAGCACCCAAGTATTTTTAACGAAGGATAAAGAGGGGTGGGTTTTTTTTGCTGTTATCAGGTTTGGTTTTGGTTGTTGGCTTTTTGTGTGTGTTTTTTTTGCTTAGACAGGGGCATGCTATTCTTCTCATAAGGTAAGTGTTCCTGTTTCCCTGTCATGAGCCAATAACCAGTATTTGAACATGGAGGCACCTTCTGACTTTGCATAAAGTTATCTCCCATGAGGACTGTTTACACCATCCTCACAGGCAAGCAGGGGCAGAACAGATCACCAAAAGGCAGTTCATGTAGACTAAAATATCCTGACAATTACGCTTAGAAAGCTCAGGCCCAATTTTGAGTTTCTGTCTCCGCTCTGGCCAGAGACACCTGGTCAGCAGTAAGTTTGGATATTAGCCAAATACTTAATGGCTCTGTAGGACTACTCACCAATACTCACATTCAGCCAAGAGCTCAAAGATTTGTAATACTGATGAAAGCTTTAAGAGAGCCCTTCCCTTACAGCTATCCTCCCCAGATAACATACAGAGACAGCTAAGTGCAGAAATTATCAGATATTTAATATACTCAGTGGCTTCCAAACTGTCTAGAACTGTTCAGTACTATAAAGCTCCCAAAATATAAAGTGAAAGCAACAAAATAGAAAAACTAAGAGATGATGCAGAAGATACATTCTCCACTAGAACTCATCTTCCTTACCTTACACTCTGAGACACTACCTAAGGAAGAAGGTTCTTAGAAAAAATTCTGCTCCATAAATCAAAAGTCCTGGAAAAAGAGTATGTGTGTGTGTATGCATATGTATATTTATAAGAAATAATTATGTACATACTCTTAACAGAAAAACAGCACTGTACACAAAAGCCAGGATACACAGGTGTATTTCAAGTAGAGAGTGAGAGCCAGAGATAATTCTGGCATACCTTTTTCATACCTTGGTATTCGTTTTAAAAAAGAATACTTTCTTTACTTTTTTTTGTCATATGTGCTGCTTAAAAAAAACAAGCATCAACAAGATGCAAACTATGTATGGAGAACCAAAAGCTCCTATACAGTATGCTTCCTTTATTCAATCTAAGCAGCACAGCATGTTTTCTTTTAATAAAGTAACAAAAAGATAATGAACAAAATGTTGGTTCATATGGGAATTACTATAAGCCTACATTGTTTTATTAAAAAGAGCAACTTTTTTTTTTTTCTTTTTTTGCTATTTTACCATTACCAGGCAAATCACATGGCTTGTTTTTCCCCCATTTTTTAACCACAAGAAAAAATCCCAACCAATTCTTCCTATTAGTCTGCTATTCTGAGAACTTTGAAAAATAAAAGATGATATTGCATTTAACATCATGTATCTTCATTTAGGTTCCTTTGAGTGCTAAGTCCACATTTCTAAAGTAAATGCAAATTTTACTATAGTCTCCTACAGTTGGTTTATATTTAATTGTCAATAAGCATTAATTTCACTACTTTTTTTTTGTAGGTAATTACACAACTAGTGCCTATGTAGTTGTGTACAAAGTTACAAAGTCTGTTTTGATCTTGCAAGTTGGTAATGTCCCTCAGCTCCCACTGATGCTAAATGAAAGACTCAGCATTTATCACATCACAGCAATAGCTCATCACACCTGCCTGGCTTTTGTTTCTATTTCACACTAAAGAAATAGTGCATGAAGAAAGAAATGGCTGCCAAATACACAAATACATGGAAAAACTGTAATGCAATCTAATGTTGTCAGGTGCAGCAACAGCAATTAACACTCATCATGCAATCAGAAAATGGAAACTGCAGCAATGGAAATATTTGCTCAAAATGCAGTATTAAAAATATTGAGTAGCAAGCAGTTCTGACTGAATTAGCAGGATTGTCCATTATATTACTCTTGAGTATAGTCAAGTGAAGAGTCAACAATACCTTTTCAATTCCCTTTCATAGGAGTTTCACAATTTTAAAGTAAGGCTAGTGTTCATCAGAGGTACAACACCTCGCAATGCACCAGCTTCTCTCTATTACAGTGTTAGAGACATTGCAACCGTTTTCAATCAAAGTGAGAGCTAAATATTAATTAGAAATGGGCTTTAAATATAAGTAATATTTAAACTTCAACTCACACCTGCATTACTTTGTAACTTTAAATTAGTCCACCTCCTCACTGGAACACTAATTCCTAACATTTTCTCTCTAATGCTTCCACTCAAAGAAATCTTTCCTGCGCTCCTGCATGTGCCAAAAACACCTCCCTAGAGTTTCTAAAATGCTTAAGGGAAGATAGTATTTTAAGACTTTTTTTAATTGTGTCTAATACTGAAGACCTGAAGACAGATCACAGTATTAAAAAAAAAACAGGTTCTTCAGCCAAGCAATGTCAGAATATCAGTGCTAATTTTCATTGGTTTGCCAGAGAACACGCTGTATCCTTATAAAAGCTATAGGGCTATACATATCCACCAATTCTTGTCAATGGAAGTTCCTCGAGTTTGCACAGCAAGTTATCTCCCAGCTAAGACTATATATCACTATCCAAATTTATTCTAATTTAATGGTTATTCAAAAGAAGCAAGAATGTTTGGCCTCATCCTTTGTTTAACATATTAAGCACTGAAATTAACAAAGCATTGTTAAAAGTAAAGTTTTGAATATAAAAGGCAAAAATGCTTATTTTAGTTTATCAAAGCACAGTCCTGACTTCAGTGTCAATGATTTGTTACCTGTCTGCTCTCTCTTCAGCTTCTACTGTTAAGCTCCTATTTTTGTTGGAAAAAAAGAAATCACAATTATTAAAAGAAAATCGTATGTTCCAGACCACTGGAAGCATCCTTACAATTTCCATCTTCTCAGCTTTCCTGCACCATAATGACATTCTCAGGATATACAGATACTTTTAAAGGTTAGGCAAACATTTGTCTTTCAGAGAAAGAGTTCTTAACATTTTAGTGTGCAGGTGTCTTCTGTGCTAGCTTATATTCACTGTGCCTTCCAAAGGCTCCTGCAAGTGTTTGTCACTTGCCTCTTACTACTACCTCACCTCTACTCTTACTTCTTCTCCCTAAGAAAACTCATTTATTAATGAAAGACTACATTTACAAACTCAGATCTTTTATGTCGGATTATTCTAAGGCACCTGGTTATCCAGACAAACAGTATTTTTAGTTTAGTGTCTACTAATTAATGTAAAAGTTAGGTGTCTTTAAAAAATAACTAAAATGGTCTTTTTTGAAAGAAAAAAAAAGACATCATTTTCCAGAGTATCTTAAAAATCAGGCCTACGGACCAGCACAATTTTGCTTTACTTTTGCCAAAGTCTACCCAGCTTGAGTGACTATTTAACAGTTTACAGAAATATTATCTTTGTTACAGATTTAATTATCTATTTCAATTGAGAAGTTAGAGCTTAAAAATAAGAACAATCTGAGACAGCATGAAAGTTTTATAACACAAACTAGAACAGTCTTGTTCTATGATTTCTAAATAGAGACTGGCAAGAAATCCACCTTTTTTTTTCCCCTTCCTTTTAACCAATTCATTAGCAGTTATACTTATTAAGGACAAAAGACTAATTTTTAAAGCTTCTTTAGCAGAGCACCTGTCCTCAAGAAGGACATGAGAAATGCAGATAAAGTTGTTGTTTTTTTTTAAAAGCAATACAACATTTTTCATTATTAACACAGGTAAAGAATCAATTTGAGACTTATTTCAGCTCAAATTTCCACTTTTATAATTATGTTTAAAAAAAAGTAAAGAAAATAGTAGGGTAAGGGAAAAAAAGTTTTAAGTCAGAAATAGTGTATTTATATTATAACTTGAACAGCCAACCTTTTTCTCAGCTGAAGTCTCATTTGCCTTGGAGCATCCGAAGTGCAGCAAGTAGGTCAATTCACATTGCAACTTCATATTGCTAACTTATTATCTAGTCCACATTTCTGCTTTGTTTGTGAGCAAGGAAATTTGAAATGTTTGGGATATTTTTTTCTTTGTCAAGGGTTCAATCAAATGTAATGGAGGTAAAGGTATAATTTAAAAGTCAACTCTTCAAACCCGTAGGCATGCTAATGACACCTAGTTGTGATACTGACAGAAGTCTTTAATTTTTTTGTATAGTCTTGTGCATTCATTTTTCTCATTCACATACTCTGGACTACTGGAGCCCACAAGGAGCATAAACAACACCTACTTATGAAAACAAGCATTATTGCAGATGTGTGCAACATTAGCTTATGCAAGCTTATGTCATCATGCAGGGAAGGAAGATAGGCTAAGGATCATTACAAAGCTTTTGGAAGGAAGAACAAGTGTGGAGAGCTGCTGTGATGCTCTGGACCTTGCTCCAAGAGCTTATAGAATTAAGGTGATGAAAAGTCTGTGTTTGATCTTCAAAAGTGGCACAAATAACAGTTTCATTAAAGTTACACTTTTTTAAAAAAAAGTCTTAACATTTTTAATAAACGTGTTTATATTAAAGATACTGCTTCAAGCCAAAAGCTTTTGTAAACGCTAAGACATAAAGCATCGCCTATTATCTATCTTTCCCTTTGCTGCTATACATGAGAGCAGACAAGGTTATAAGCAATTAACAACAAAAGACACAGAATGAACCACTAGAACAATGTCATGATATTAAATATTTCCTTACAAATTCCTTACAAAAGGATCAGGAAGAGTCACTTGGGATGGATCAGGAATATTAATAACGTCAAAATACACATTTAAGAAAAATCAAAGTAACTATGGCCACAATGGTAGAATACCCAAAAAACTTGTTAAGCATGGTCATGCAACAGCCAACATCTATATGTCAACACTCATACCAATACTTTTTGAAACATAAGGCCATTTATCTGTTAACATATGCATATATTAAACACATTAAAGGCAGCAATTAATTTGTTTTAGGAATAAAACCTAAGAACTAAAAATAATTTACAAGGAAATTGACTGAATTTATCATTAGACTTGCAGTTTTGTTTACTTTAATATTAGATATGTTTATTAATATTCTGTCATATACAATAATGTAATAATTTTCATTTTAAGATGTATTTCAAACTCATGTCTTAGAAATAAGAGGTACTTCTACAAAATGGATTATTTTCTATTGAATTCACTCAGGCTACCCACCTGAATGTATTAAACACAGGCTTACATGTTTACAGGATAAAGCTACATTTTTTTTTTTTTTTTTGCTACAAAATTGACTTTTTAAGAAGAAAAACAAAAGGATAGCCATACGATCAGCTTCCTATGGCTATGTGTAACTTCCTACATTTTCAACAAAATTGGATTAGGTAAAACTCAATTCTTAAATATTGGGAGGTACATAAGCTTTAGCACACAATGCTAATTATGCACTCAGCATTTTACATTTCTTGGATTCAAAAGTAGCAATATATATATACGCAATTCAATTATAAATTAAAAAGCATACAATTGCACATCCAGCTTGCTTTGAAGTTAACAGAATTCAAAAACATGCTGAACTTCTCGCCTCTGTTCTCCTCACTAGGATATGAGGGTTCACACATTTGAGAATCGTACCAAAAAATAATAATAAAAAAAAACATGGCTGTGCCTCAGCCACATTAGATCAAAGTCCTCCAAGGAGTGCAGGCTCTGCAGGTGATAGAGGTGATTTAGTAGGTTACCCCTCATTCAGCATAAAATCAGCACCCTGAAACTGTTAGAAGGCATTCCACTTCTGCAGCTTGCTTTATTTTTTTCCAGAAAAGGCCAAAAGGAGTTCACCAACCACTTCTGGTTATCAACAACTTCAGAGCATGACCCTATCTTCCACCTTTGCACTGGCACTGAACCCATCTCAGTTGAGCATAACCATGCCAACTGACAACTGCAAGTTAGAAGTCAACAGTCTGTCACTGAAAGTGACAAAGAAGTCACTGGTCAACAAAAGGACATGGTAAAGCAAATTGTTCTTATTTGTCCGCTAATCTGAGTTGTTCAAAGAACAGAAGAACTCTATTCAACAGCAATATATTTTGAGGAAAAGAATGCATTACTACAAAAAAATAAAATAAAATAAGGAAAAGTTCACACTGTCACAGAAATAATACAAACCATAACATTTTATAAACAAATGAAGGATTCAGCCATTGCACATACAGATGTAATGAAACGTTCTTCTTAGCAGCTTACCTGTAAATTAATTTTACTGACCATGAGAAGTGCTTAGTTAACGATACTGAAAACTGAAGCAGCAGCAGCACAACCTCCAACAGGATTCAACCCTTACTTGACAAGCAGGAATCTGTTTCTAGAAATCAGAGCACTATAGTCTCCAAGTTCATTTAATTTGCTATTTTTGTGATGAGACAAGCCAAACAGATGCCAAACAGTGTAGCTGTGAGTCTAGACACAATAAACCTCCATTAGAAATTGGAATGAAATCACTGGAGTGTTCTCTTAGCCTCTCAAAGTTGGTAGAATAGTATGGTCAATAATGCAGTGTTCACTCCATGCGGCCTGAACTATTTACTTGGTAGGAGATTGTCCCACATTTTACCAATCATCTGTGCAATGTGTGATCTGTTGGACTAAATTTAGGAACAGCAGAAACTGTTGTTTGTATACTTCTTTCACATTCTTAGAAATAAATTGCACGTTACACCCAGCTAGGCAGTCATTAGTCCAAGTTTGTATACGTTGCTTTCTCCAGTGACCTCCTCCCTGAAGTCCACGATTATCCCAGTAACTACAGCATATCAGTTTCATGTGTACCTGCATCCTTTATCTGAAGTTTCCACTCCCAGCAGTTCTCAAACAATGTGATTTTTTAAAGTGATTTAATTCTAGATGTTTCTCATACTTTTCCCTACCAAAGACATTTATTTACCATTTATGTAGAACTTAGCTGCTAGATATTACTTATGCACTGTGACTTTATAAGGATAGGCTAATGCATGCTAACACATGACATGCAAGGAGAAGCTTAAAAAATGTTTATTTAAAGCTGGATTTTATCTGAAATCCTTTGTTTTTTAACGAAACCACACGTTAACATGTCTGAAGCTTTATTTCCACTGAAGGCCAGTCTATAAAATGAGTTTCTAAGCTAATTTCATAATAGTCTAGAAAGCTGATGTCCCTTTTTAAATGCCTGATCCTAAAACTTCTCATAAAAATGTATGCCTTGCTGAACATCCAAATTGTCAGTTTCCCTCACATCCAAACACAACTTGACATTCTGAAGTGTACCTCAAATTCTTAGATGCATTGCAGCTGCACTTCTCAAAAAAGAAATCCTGACACCACAGATCTCTCATTCCTATTGTAAATTAAAGAGATCATAGTGGTATTCAGCTTTCTAAACATGTAAATCGTCCATCTCAAATCCTACACTTCTAATATCATGAAGGAATTCCAGGTTCCTGTGGACAAAAATGGTATGGCAGTAATGGAACATTATCCAGAGAAGTGCTAAGACAGCTTTGCTATGGTTTTCTTCTTGGCCAGAGCTCAGCGCCAAACAGACTGGAAGGAGAGGAGGTTGGTCTTCCTGATGGTTACAGCTACTCCCAAACCAAATCAGAACATTTTAAAACTGCTATCACTAAACAAATCACAACAATTCCCTGAGATTAACAGCTAAGAAAGCAAGATCAAAACTTAATACTATGCTACCAACATTAATTCATGAAAGACATTTACATTTGCCTTTACAAATGAGCAGTGGATATTTATGCTCACAAGCTTTCTTGGCCCGCACAAATAATCCACATTTGGGGGGGGAGGGGAGGGGTTGAGGAGGGGAAGATATATCACATCTTGCACATGAGAAGTGACAAACCATCATAATTCTCTATTTCAAAATGATTTTTTAAATATAAAAATCATTACACAAAAAAAAAATCAAATGTTCTGAAAAAAGATTTAATCGATGCTTCTGCTGGTCTGCATTTGCATTTTTTCTCACTTTCACACAGAAGAAAAAGCACAGTCCAGTTCATTTGGATAATTCCTTATGTTTACAGCTTATTTTTCCATTTCTCAGCTTTCCCTTGATCAACTGTGATCCTTAAAAAAGGAGATATATCCTCATATTGTTTTAAAGTAATTCTTGCCCTTTTTCTCGGACTTCATAGGAAATAAGCTAGTACAGCTGTTGCAAAATAAGTTGAGAAAGCCTCATCATTGCTAAGACTACTCAAAATCTACAACTTATATTGCAAAATTTTAAAGCAATCACAAACCTGAGTAAGTCACAAATAAGCAGTCACTTTACAAAATGTATTTCAGTACCATAGTAGTATTTCCAATGTGAATCTGAATAAACATCTCCATATTATACCCCTGGCATCCTTCAAACTAAATTTAACTGAAAATATAACAAATGCATCATACTGGATAAAAATATAGTAAACACCATAGGAGATACAGGTGGGAGAGCATATATTGTCTTTGGAAGTCATACGCTGGCTGGTTGCCTCACCCTCTTTGAGGATGAAACAACCCACTCCTTAGTGCTAGTCACCCCTCAAAGGTCTGCAAGCACACCTTCCTAAAGCAAGAAAATCACTCTGAGCAATCTCTTACAAAAGCACACATGCCAAATATCTCATTCTCTAAAAATCAGGTATATTCCACATTCTAAAATGGCTGAATGAGTTCACTTTAACTCACTTTGCTACTAAGATTATTGGCACGCAAAAGATGGGGGGGACTACGGGCATGAGTAAATATACCTCATGCTATTGTTCACCAGAATTTGACCCAGCATTTGTCTGTTAGTAGAGTTGAAGAAGAGCCCATAGAACAGAGAAGTGGTGAGATAGGTCTCCTCCAAATGGAGCTGAGACAGCATGTTAACTTAACAGTGAGTTCAAACACTACCCAGCAGAAGATAAAAAAGGTCCTATGCTCAGGAAGATCAAAGGGAGGGGCAATTTCTAAGGCAAGGAACTCAGTAGGAATGGAAAAGACAAAAAGATGCCTCAGCATGCCAACTTTGTCCTTCATTCTTGGAAGGAAGGGAAAACATTACAGTAGCTGAATCATCTATCTATTGGGACCAAAAAATAAAACATGCATCTTATTTCAAGACAAAATACACTTTCCATTCACAAACCCATCTTTATATTTATACGGAAAAAAAAAAAAAAGTAAAACAAAAAACAATTAGAAAACCAAAGCACTTGATTTCAATGCTAGAGTAAGGAAAGAAAAGTATCGTTGTCCACAATCAGGAAGGCAGCCTACCAGCCCAGTTACCCAACCACCTGAGCACGATTAAAACAGGACCTACTCAAAGGTAATTGCAGCCAAGTCTCCTCCACACCTGTCATACTTTCCCCAACACACAAACAACCTTTCTGTCCTCAGCACTACCCTTCAAAGTTATTTATTCCAACTGTTTTTGCAGTCAGTACTTTTACCACCCACTCCCTCAGGAAAACAAAGCGTTTGGGAGAGGACAACAGCAGCACAGCCTGCAGCCTCACCTTCCCTCGCTAGCAAAATGTTACCTTATTCCCCTTGCAGCTGAAGTTTCAGCTCATTATGTTTATCTGAAGACTTAGTACTACATGAGTTTAGTACAAAAAATAAACATCAGTTCTTAACTGGAGTATCTTCCCCACTCTGAGGGCTCTTGCTGGAGATGCAGCACACAGCTTCTCCCGCTAATCCTTCTGAAGAAGAAATGATGTTCCCTTCGCTCACAGAACCAAAAGTCACTCCTGTTTTCCTCAGTTTCTTCTAGAAGAGGAATAGCTACCTCACCTTGACACCAATGAACAGTGTTTTATATAGGGCTTCCAAATTAAAGTAACGGTAATAGATTTATCTAAAGCACTAAAGAGATTTGGAAAGACTACACACACCTTAGTACAGTCACTTCGCAGGAAGCCAAGGTTTACAAGTTCCTCACACTAAGAATAACCAACCTTTCACCACATACACATATTCCTTAAGAGAACCGTAGGCACTTACCATTACACGCTCCCGGCGTGCAGAAACAGATCCTAAAAAAAGCCTCTTTTCTCCTTCAGACACAGAGAACTAAGAAATCAGGACAAGCACCGCTCAAGCGGATGAGACCGTGACGGGACGGGAGCTACAAAAGCCTTCACTCTTCCCCAGGGCAGGCGAAGAAAACCCCAGCTCGGGAGGGGAGCTGCCTGGCCCCGCGAAACGACCTCAGCGGTGGGGCGCTGAGGGGAGCGGGCAGCGTGAGCTGAGCAGGCGCGCGGCAACCGCCCGGCCTCCGCCCTCTGGCGCCCCGCTGCCTGCAGCCCCGCTCGGGGTGCTGGGGAGAGCCGAACCCGCCCTTCTCCTCCTTCCTCCTCCTTCTCGCAGGCGGCTGGCAAGGCAGTGAGGGGCGTTCCGCACTGAGGTAGACAGAGGGAGCCTCTCCCCCGGCAGCGAGATCGCCACAGGGGTGCGTTGGGGGCCGGCGGGCGGGCGGGGCGCTCCGCTGTCACAGATGTCACAGCCAGGAAGGTGGCTGGGCTCCTTCCCTCCTTCCCTGCCTGCCTGACTGAGAGGAGGGGACCCCAGCGGAGTCCCCCTGCCCCTCGGGCTGCGGGAGGACTCCCGAGAGGGCACCCCCTCGGCAGCGCATGGAGGCAGCCCCCAGCCCCTGAGGCGGAAAGAGGGCGGGCACGGCCGCCGCCCTCAGGGCAGGGCGGCAGGAGGCCGGCGGGGCCGGGCCGAGGGTATTTGCCGTCCTCGATGCCGCCACAGGGAAGGCAAGTGGCAGCGGAGAAGCCACGGAACAGAACCTTCCCCGCCCTTGGAAGGAGGGAGCGGGAGAAGTGCCTGAAGGGGCCGGGGTGTGAGGCGGTCTCCCTGCGTATACACACGGGGGATATGAGGGGGAGAAAAAACCCACCCAAATCCCAAACAAACAGTTAAGTGAAAACCCTGATTTAAAAAGCCAACCAGCAAACCAACCGTGACAAGTGGCCTTTTCCCTCCTCTTCGCTGCACTTATTGGCCGTGCTTATTTGCAGCGAGCTTGTGTCTGCCAACGCAAGTGGCCGGTTGCAGTGTCCATCAAGGGGGAAATGATCAGTTCGCTGCTAAGGGAGTATATTCCCATCCATCATCACGGGGATTAGCAGGTAGCTGCCTAGAAATCAGTCACACACTAATAAAAATATATATTATTTATCCGCCATATTACAAAATTGCGCTCTCAGCAACATATAGATGATATATAGATATATAGAAGATACAGAGATATATAGATATAGTCCTTGATGAATGGATTGCATGGATTTTATCGTTTGCATCGCTCTTGTCCTACCTACAATGATCTTAAAAAACAGAAATCACACAGCATCCTAAATGAGCAAACCCAGTAAGTATTCATTAATCATATAACTACAAAATACTACCCTGCTAATTTCTGGTTTCCCTTCGTGAGACACTAAAAGGGAACAGAAATATCTTTTTTTCCTAACACAATTTTTAAAACACCAAGCATTATCCGGTTTCTAGATATAAAGCAAGGAATTTCTGAAGCTCGTCCATCATATTCTAGAAGAGTTAACAACGATAATATTTTTAAACACTGGGCACAGAAAATGAGACTCCTATGGCTGCTTTAAGGAGAAATTGCAAGAAAGGTTTCTGTCTGACGATTCTGTAGGGAGAGGCACTCTTACCAGGAGATGTGGACTTGGTCCCATTTATTACAGTGTATTTCTAAGGCAATATAAAAAGCCTCTTCTGCGATGTCATTGCCAGTTTCAACCATCAGACAGTTGTAGAAAGCAATAAATAGCAAATTCCTTAATTGCAACAGATTCACAGCAGTGCATGATAGCCATATTCTCGTTTAAGCCTCTCACCTTTCAAATCATTGCATCTGTCTTTCGTCCTCACATGGATTTTACAACATCACGTTGAGCTGACATCTCGTTTGCTGGGAGGAAGGAGGCAGCAGTAGAGCCGGAGAAGCCGAACACCTACGAGGCAAGGAAGAGAGGGAACCTGCTGCAGTCGGGGGAAGGCTTGTGCGCTCCTGTCCCTCGTCTTTCTGTCCCTCGGCGAGTCTCCCTGTCAGCTGCGCACCTGGCTGCCTGGTTTGCCCTCAACATTCCCAGCATTCCCGAGGAGCTGGGGCTTCAGCCTCGCCGAGCAGCCTGCCACCGGGGGCAGCAGCAAGTTCCGCCGGCAGCCGGGGCGCTGCCAGCGGCAGATCACGTATTGCAAGTGCATGTCTTTCTCCGAGGATTTGTCCCTGACCATTCACTGCACACTCTTGGGTTCCAGTCCGCACCCTGTAGATGTCTGAAAGTGTGTTACTCATTGTGAAACAGCCTAAAAATACACCGGTGTCTGCATAAAGCTGCAGAGGAAAGAATGCTTTCTTGTTCACCGAAGGCTGGAAATACTCAAAGCCAGGTGCTTCAGAACATGGTACCTAAAATCCATTATACCTAGACAGATATGAAAAACCTGAATTCGAATTTTGGCTTAAGTCTGAAAGTAATTAAGAAGACATCCATAATAATTTCTGTTGAAAATCCATTAAAAAATAATAATTTAAAAAAAATGCACAGATTAGATGCTATATGAAGCTTGAAAACTTTTTCATCAGAAAACTGCAAACTGCATTAAAATTACTCCTGACATTTTTAGTTTTGTATTAAGAGGAGTGAGGGAAACCTTTGTGAAATCATCACTGTCTTCTTGCTGTACAAAATTCTTTTTTTTTTCCCTCTTCTATTTTTCCTTCTTTCTCCATATTGTATTTTCTATGGGTTTAATTGCTCTTGATACCATTATAATTGATCAGCCTCAGTTCCAATATAGCTTCATATCTTACTCTACACAGAATATCACAATTATATTTTATCTGCCTTTTCTTAACTTCACTGCTGTGACACCTTTTAAGGAGAATTGCAAATCCATGGTTATCTTACTGTAATATGTATCTTACTCTCTTGCTTACATATGGACCTATAGGCACATTAATGAGAACATTAGTGAGAAGAACAGCTTATGTGGAATTTCAATTAAAAAGTATGACAAATGCAATTGATTTCAACTGATCATATTTCAAATTAAGAATCACTTCATTGCTGTATTTGCATTATCCAAAACTAGCTTAAATACTTTGCCGTCGTGAATATTTATTCAAAGATGCAACTGTTCAAAACAATGCTAGAATTCAAATCATGGTAAAAATAGTAGCTTTTTAATTTATTTTATTACAATATGAAGCATGTATTTTTTGTGAGTTCAAAGTACTGGGACAAACTAAAATACAAACTTCAGTTGCTTTTCAAAGCCACCTATTTACTTGAAGACATTTCTGTTAAAACAGTTACAAAAACATGGACAGAAATGATGGACAGAGAGAAACTGTTCTGGAGACAGTTGACCAGAAGGGACATGGTTCTGTATACAAATAATTTCACTTGGTTTTAAAAGCAAACAGGAAGTACTCTTTTGTGCTCTTGAAGAGTTAGCAAGTCTGCAGCTGTAAGGAAATGGACAAACGCTATAAAATATGGGTCACTGCACTGAACGCTTCACAGCACAAGTATCTGTTTTGAAAATCCATTGCTTAATTTGGATTTGGTGTGTGATAAGAATATCTTACAGAGCTGTCTCTGTATTGCTAATACCAATTCTGTCTCAGTCCTGTAATGACAACAGGACTTTTGTTAGAAGTAGTGTCAGCTGCTGACAGTTTTTTAAACAATATATCACCCCATCACTGTGTGTATGAAAAGACAAGAACATCAGGTTCTGCTTTATCTTTTTGTGACTCATCACTAGCAAAGGCTATGGGCCTTGTGATTGCCTGTGAAAGCCAGGATAATTCTAACAAAAGACTAGTACCCTAAGATTCCCCTTTCCAAAGACTAATTATTGTGGAAGATACCACAGAGCTACCATAAGGTCGCAACAATATTGCAATGAATTAGGCTATCATTCAATAAAGTTAAGTAGTGGAATTAATCATAGACCGTCTCGGAGTAGTAGACCATCTGTAGGGAGACTGGTAGTAATACTAATGCCAAAGAACAGAATATACCCAGTACGGACAAGGCCACTTGGTGAAGAGCTTAGCAATATATATATACATATATATATATATGTATTTTGACAAACTGTATTGGAAGAGAGTTGATGGAAAAATGTGCAGTTCAAGTAAAAGAGGGGAGAACAGAATTTTACAGCTGTTCTATTTGTTATATTAGTAGTCTGAACATGGGCAAACAACTTCACAGTCATTTAATCCCAACCCTTCCATGATATTAATACCTTACACTCCAGACAATACTAGAATCCTGACCCAAAAGGCAGGGTAATAACAATAGTATACACTTAAAACAGACTTCTTTGCAGCTGATGAAAGTTCTCATTTCAATTTAATTACAGGAAAATCTGTGTTGTCTTTGGTGTCAACACAGGCAAGTGGGTGCCATTGAGCATAAAAAGAAAGCTAAATCTTGTGAATTAAAGAGCACTTTATTATTATTATACATATATTATACATGTTACAGAGAAGCACTCTTGTAAAGTTTAATATCTAAACTTTATTTATTTATATATAAATGTCATGTGATGCTATACCTAAGGTTTACACTTTTCAACAGTTTCTACCTTCAGATACATTTTTGGCTAGCCTATTTATTTTTTTTCTGAAAGGTTTTTCTGTCTTAAAAACAGCATATTGTGCTATTTACATCAGGATCTGTGGAAAGGCCACTGAAATTAATGACTTTTTTATTATTATTTAAAGAAGAGTAAGTTAGGCCTTAAATAAAGCACATATGAAATATGGATTTTGAAGTTTGCTATTTTCTTTGGCCTATGCTGAGCCTATACTGATTTGGGAAACAGGAAAGTGTAAAACATACTCTAATTTTTCTGTTTAGTTACTCCAAATACAAGTCATTAAAAATAACATTAGAAAACATATAAATGTTACAGATTGACTTCCATTCCAGGGCCTCTCTCTTCATCCTTTCCAGCTCTCCTCTCTTCTTATCTGCATTTATAACACTTCAGCAGCAGCTACATCTCCCTTTCATATTTTGGTGAAAATGCATGCTGTTTAGTGCTTCATTTAAAAAAAAAAAAATGCAAACAGAAATGGAGCTCAATCACTACTGCTGCATAGTTGTCAGCAAGGAACAACAGGCATGTGCTTTAAAAATTGAGGAAAATGCTTTTCAGCTTTATTCCATTGAACCTGACCCTGATGTATTCATCTGTGCTTCCCTAGTGGTAGAGTTGCTTTCTGCTTTCATTTAATATTACAAAAGCCACGTTAAGAGCTTTATAACATTTAATATAACATTCTAATTCTTTAACTGAAAATTAATATAACATATTAATAATATATATAACATATATAACATATATGTTATATTAATATATATTAATATAACATTAATATAAATAAACACAATATAACATTCTAGTTCTTTAACTGAAAATTAAAAGTTAGAAAATAATTGGAAAAATAATTCTGACTTTATATTAATGTATGAAAAACTGAATTACATTCTCATAAAAAAATACAGCAGGAGTAAAACCAACACAAAGACATTAAAATGATTAAAAGCATGCAAGCTTTTGAAGCAGAAATACTAGATGTCAAAGGGTCAGCCCCTGTGTTTTGATGGTAAAAAATAGAAATACATAAGGTAATACTACATTAGATTAGAAGTGGAAACAGTAATTCTGCTTACCGTATATCACATTACAGAGCAAATAAATGAGAAAATAATCTATTGATAAGATTTAACTGTTTATTGCATTCACAAGAAACTATTCAAGTTATAAACACATAGTACTCACAGTGTTATTGCAACATATGACCAAAATATGCTTTTCAAATAATATTCATTGAAAAGGATGTAAGGGATATATTTATTTTGATGAAAAGAAAATAAGTCATGAGGGATGTTGGTCCTCTTTATTCATATTAATAGCTGATTCCCAACATTTTTATTTTTACCTTTGTAAAATTACCCTCATAATGCAACTACTTCCCAACTGGTAAGATCATGAGAGAAGAAAATTAATACAACTGTGCAAGAAAACTACTTTCACTTGGAGTATACTGATATCTCTAGAAGAAAAGAAACATAAAATCTGCACTTCTATTTACACCGAAGGTTACAGAACAGATGCTGCATTAACCCTGATGTGGCAATCAGACTTGGGGTAAGCACCTGACCAGCCATTCTGGTCAGCCAAAAAAAAAAAAAAGCTTTTCTCTTGATTGCAGGGTGAGGTCATCCTAGTCCATGGAGTTGTAGCACTTGTTAGCCAATACTGTGTAGGACTGCTCCTCTGTTCTTTATCAGTTCAGATATCCACCTACAGATATCTGTCAAATTGACTCACCAATGAAAGTCTGCTGTCTTGGCTTTCTAAATCATTAGTATAATTTATTTCTGTCTAACAGTGACACGCTTTAGAGAGGATGGAAGAATTACTTGGATATACGTGAAAGCAAGCGTAACAAGCTATTGTGGAATTCATTGTAATGTATTATTATGAGAACCAACCAAGGAAAGTATATTCTTTTCAGCAATCGCATAATATAAGCAATTTATTATGTATTGCACTGCTAATCTATTCAGGATAGAAATATATCCACTCCAGCATGTGCTGTTAATTTCATTGTTGCAAAAGAGCAAAAACAGTAGAATTATTTTATTGTAAAAATACCCAGTTCACACAATTCCTTCAGCTGCTGCATCTCAAAATAGGGATATTAATAGGCTATTACATCAACTGTACTGTATGTTTCAGAGACCTAAAAATGTTTCTTAGAAAAATTCAAACTCAAGTGGTATCTTTACTGGTATCTAGTAAATCTAGTTTCAAACACCTGAATTAGATTTAATATTTTAAGATGAAAAAATTTTATCAATGGCGCTTATATACCTCTGTGGATCTGTTTTATGGAAACACAGTATTACAACGTTATTGTACATGTGGGGTACTCAGGGAATATACTAGAGCTGTTACTAAGTGAGAACTGGTTAGTAAGCTCAAAGATCCCTTTTTTTTTTCTCAAAGATCCTTTTTTTGTTTTGTTTTGTTTTGTTTTTTAGATTATTTAGATCTAAAGTACAACTGCTTTTTCAGCAAGGCTTAAGGTTTTAAGTCTGCTTTATTCCTGAAAAATAAGCCTAGATATTTTACTTACAAGCATCAGCACACTTCATCTGAAGTCAATTGATCTCCTTCCCTACATATGATCTTGACCACTACAATGAAGTTGGGAGGTACAAACAAAATCAGAACTGTAGGACTGTTTACCCCCAGCACACCATCTTTTCTCAGCAGATATACCAGGACTGTTGTTCAATAAGAGAACCTTTTAATGGCAAGATCATCCTCACCAGTTTTAAAGAGCTGGGTACTGAAGCCTGAGTCACTGTAGGAAAAAAAAAAAAAAAAAAAAAAAAAAAAAAAAAAAAAAAAAAAAA